>NW_020955264.1:602528-632354 GCF_003031625.1 Empidonax traillii
CGCAAAAAAAAAATAAGTCACTGAACTTTCACACCTTAGGAGACTTTCACAGGTAAAGTAAAAGAAAATGTGTGTTCCTTAAAGGATCACACGGAACAAACGAAAAAATCTATTTGAAACATTTACAAGAAATTTATCAGTCCTGATCCAAAACACAGAGGTGCAAATAAATTCTATATCAACCATTTGTTTTTGTTAAATAGTTCCTGTAAAATTTCAGTCTATGTGTTTTTTCAGTAGCCATTTAGGTTCCAACAAAAAATTGCTTCAGTTTTATTGAGTTTTGGTACACTACCTCTAGCTACTATCAATCAGTTCTAGAAAACTTTCATTCTAGAGCTATGAACATCATAACTGCAACAACAAAAAACCCCCAATGAGTCACATAATATCATAGCATCTAAGGGCCTCAACTAACTCACCATCTCCCTTGGAAAAGCAGAGAAGTTGTTGAACATGGTAGGCCTTCGGGTACTATAGGCCACATTATAGGAAAATTTTAAAAGTGGCAAAAAATTACCTGGGGAATGGACTATCTGAGTTTTTTCTTCTTCTTCTCTTACGAGGAAATTATAATATGTTTGTATATGCTAAAATTTCAGAAAAAATAACTATTCCACTGAACATTTAATGAAACACAATGGTAAGAGCTAGATTCTGTATAGTCCTTCAGTTTGTCCTTTTAGTACCAAAAGCTGGAATATAAAACTGTACTATACGCATCAATATTTAAATTTTAAAAACTAAATTTATCTGGAGTGAAAAATTGAGAAATATTTGGCCAGAAGAATGCACAAATATCTAACTCTACCTGTATCATAACACCAACATGCTCTTTGTTTCAGAAAGTATTTACTTTCATTTTTCTCTTTTCTGTGCTATTATACTTCCTTTCCCTGACAACCATAAAACACAAAAATAATATACTTATTTCAAACTTTGAAGGACTGATTATGCTCTCAGTTACATTACTGTACACTAGAAAAAAATAAATAACCTGAAGTTGGCAAAGTCAGATCAGTTTTCAAAAGGGAGAGACAAAAACAAAAATGAGAAGGATTGAACAAGCATGTTTATGAGAGTGAACTAGATTGATTATATTCTGTAACTGTTTCTTCTGCCCCCCCTGCAAAGGTTTACCCCTCTACCCCCACCAAACAGCATATAGCTGGCTACAGAATTCTCATCTGCAATGAAAAAACTTCTTTAATACACAGATAAGGAAGACAGGCCATAAACTTAAACCAGCATCTTCCAGAAGTGAGAGCGTGATGTTGGCATGAGGTATGTTAGAGGATCACATAAGATGCTGTGCAGCCTTGGCACTGTTTGGTGATGATCATATAATTCTGAGGGACTCACAAGTCCCTCAGAAATCCAGACCACCTTCTCCTTTTCTTCAGTGTAGCAAACAACTCTACAAATCAGAAAAATATCTCTCTATTTGTGTAAAAACACTTAGAGTTATGTCTAAACTTACTGCATTAGTATGGACAAATGGGGTACTATGGACTTCAATTTATTGGCTGAACAAGAACATCATCATTGTTCTTGCTCATGAACGCTCACAGTGGCTGGTCTCAGATGGAAGTTGTGTGGTCATTTGATGTCTATCACATACAGATTTTTTTCTACCAGGTACCAGTGAAATGACAAGGCTTCAGACAAACAGTGAAGCAACACGGATTCATAGATTATACAGATATAAGAGAATATCCTAATAATTTAATTAAGTACATAAAAAGCATATACAGAAGTACCAGAGACTTCAATCCCTCCTACTAAAAGAGAGCCTCAACAGTAATTTACTGGTATTGATCAGGTATATTAGCATTATTTTCATTACTGAGCAAGGACTTCTAGTCTCCTATTGCTTCCTGAGTATGTATTTATGTCACCATCCAAATTCAGTAACAAGACTATTTAAAATAAAAAAGTTCTGTATCAATTTTTAAAATAAACAATAAAACAAAACCACAATGAAACAAAAGAAAACTGCAAAAAACACTAAATATGCTAAGATGCACCATTTCTCACAATCAAAACTGTGGGATGGGAACAGCTGATTTAGCTTGAAAAGTTAATCCGTACAAAATGCATGCACTTCCTTTCTAGCTGTTATATCTTAAGAGGACTTCATAAGGTTATCGTCATTTGCTCCCCCTGCCAAAGATAGCATATCTAGTACATGTACTTTTAAGCTAATTTAAAATAAACTCAGGCATTTGTTTCCACTTGCCCTTGTTTCCATGTCAACAGCATTTAATGAATGCATCATTCCAGGAAATGTCAATAAGGAGCAAAGAAGAATGACCAAGCACTGAAAACTTCACACATGGCACGAATTCTTCACAATCATATCGCTTTAATGAAAATAGGTGAGGTCACCTGCAGCATTCACAAATGCTTTGTAATACATTCTGACCCAGATGATTTTTCACAGTTCAGTAACACCACGTTTGAAGTTTTTACTGCAAACAATACACCCACAGGACTGTCCAAGTGCGAGTACAACAGAAGCAACCAGCAATTACTGTGTTGACTTCTGTTACTTTGATCTCCGGGTCATGACCTTTGTTTTCACGCAATCTTCAAAGCAGAGATTGTAGACTAGGTTATTTTAGAGGACACACTGTTTTGCAAGCTATTTTTCTGTGATTCTTGCTTCCTACTTGAGCCAAAAGCTTTTAAAATTTTCCTACCACCATTACATTTTAGCTATTCTACTTTCCCTTGCCCTCACCACCAAGATATGCTTTTACAAAAATATTAACACCCAAATACAGAAAGCTTAAAAAAATAAGATAAAAAGTAAGAACTTACAGAATTATTTTTTTATTAGAAAGAAATTGAAGCCATTTTACAGTGATGAAAAAAAAAAAAAAAAAAGGAAGTTTTTAAAATTACCCAAACAAGTTTGCTTATAAAAATACCACAAAAGGGAACTTTCCATTTTCTTTTCCTGTCCAAGCAAAAATTCCAGTAGCATAGAAATGTTTTCATCAATTTGTTCTCCTACAAACTTGAAAGGTAAGGAGAAATAGCAGGGATGGGTGGAAAAAAAGCTTTTTCCCTAAAAAATTTCCCTTTCAAAACTAATACAATTCTTATAAAAAACCTCAAAACCTACTTTGAAAAAAAAAACAACAACACAATACTGTTTTAGTATAAAATGTACTGCGAATGAAATAATAGGGAAGAGCTTTAGTAATTAAATGATAGAAATGGTATACCAAGGGATTAACTGAGGAATCAGATTGGAATTTCTCGACAAATAAGCATAGTTCTCTATATTTTTTAAGTATTTCTGATACAACCTAATTATTTTTAATATGTGCAATATTACATTTAACCTCTGTTGCTAAGAGGACTACAAATCACTGGACCTTAACTTTCCTAAAAAATTATTTTCCACATTTCTTTAAGATCGAGATTTTGAGGGGTTTACAGATCTTTTCAGTTTGTTGGATTGAGAAGATTAAGCAAAGCTTTGATTTCTTGCACCTTTCTCTTTCTGGTTGAGGAATTAAATAGCCTGAACTCTAATTGAACTCAGTAGGAACAAAATTAAAGTTCAATGAAAAATGAAGCTGTGGTTCCAATGGTCACTGCAAAAATTTACAAAGAGAAGTTTCCATTCAGAACAAAACAAAGCCAGTTAAAGTTATGGTGGAGCACAATGTTTACATAATTCAAGTTCAGTGAAATCCAATCTTCTGATGCTTTCTGGAAAATTTCTCAAAAAAAACCTCTTATAAAAAAAAAGCTATTTCAAACCATTAAAAATGCTGTAACTGGAAGAAAAAGTTGTCCAAGATGCTTCAGAATGTGTATTCAAAACTCTGAATCAGCCATTCAGAGTAAAGCTACAAGAGTACTTTTAATCAGTTCCATCACATAGGTGAATATATATTCCCCTAAAGATGGGTAGGTAAGTAGGTAGGTAGGAAGATAGAGAGACAGACAGATAGCTGGAACCATGCTTTTGGGTTATGAATCTAGTGTTGTCTAGCAAACACATTTCATATAATGCAACAAATAATAATGGAAAAGGATCAGGAAGCTTTCCTTACAGTAGCAGAACCATAAACCATTCAACTAATTAGGAGCCCATTCTTCTTCATTAAAAGAACTTCAATTAACCTAGCTTATATGGAAAAAATACCCAGGGTTTTGAAAAATTGAGAGGAAAGAGAATGGAAGCAATGTTGCAGTTTCCAGTAGACACATAAATAGAATCACTTCACACTTTGACATGGTGGTTTGCCATGATGTGACATAAAACTACCTTGACCTCCCTGAAATCAACATTTTTGCATTGAAATGAAACAAGAGACATGCTTGTTTTGATGTATGGCTGTGTGACATATTATAAATATTACATCACATAACCACAGAGGATGTCAATCAATAAAGAATTTTTTCAGAGAGCACTAAATGAACCATGGGTTCTTGCCTCTGAATGGCTCCTTTAACGTACTACTTTTGCTTAAATGATTAATAGGAGACATATTGTCAGAAAACATACTTAAAGTGAAAAACAGTAAACTGTAGAAATATCATTCATTTTTTAAGCCATTTTCTAGTGCACATGTCACATAAATTTACATAGAGACATCACTATTAAATTCTCATAAGCTGGATAGTAGGCATACCTTCCACTTAAGTGTGAAAGCAATGAGAAGATATTTTATTAAATTTAGGCTGATCAACTTTGTGAAAACAAAAAAAACCTAAACTCGTATTCAAAAGTGGAATCATTAAAAGGTGAAAGTCTGAAAACACAGAAATCCTTCTCAAAAATTTGAAACAAATTAAAATATATACGCACACTTGGGACGGTTGTGCTGATGTTTCAAGTTTTAGCATTTCCTAGAGCATTGAATTCAAGACACTTTCCAATAAACCTGCCTGTATTGTTTTGTATTAGGCCCTACAGCAGAGTTTAGAATAAATGGAGATAAAATCAGAGTTTTATTATATAACTGAATACTGCATGTGATTTGCTAATAAAAAGCAAGTTCAGGCTGTGCAAGGTTGGCAGCACAGTGACCAGTACTGCTTGGTTCCGACTTGCCTCTGACTGCCATTTTCAACCAACGTGAAAAACGCCAGCACACAAAGACTGAAATAATGTTTCATATGTGAGCAAGGAAAAATATCTCAAATGACCTTTTTTTTTCTTTATAATCAATGTCTCCTTGCCTAAAAGTCACAGCTATGAAAATTATGTCACTTAGCAGATGTTCTGTAAGTTTTGGATCTATAGTCATAATCATTATCGGTCAAAAGTTTGTTTGGTTTTTTTTTAAATAACCGTTGTAATTTTTAGCAACATTTCAGTTGGTTTAGCTGTATTTATAGTATTTTATCAGGCTTCCATACTAAATTTCAGATGACCTTTTGTGTAATCGAGCTCTTTAAAATTACAACATAGATATAGTTTGGGGTTTTTTAATTGTAATCTAACTGCTCTGAGTAAGGCAGCACAATAGAGGAGTCCTTCTGTGTCAAAAGTGCCTTGATAACTACAGTAGAAGAAACTCAGCACCATATAAAATATGAGAAGACCATATAACTGGCTATCTCAGTGTAATGATTTGTCTTTTTATTGCCTGTCACCCTTAGTGTATGCAAAAGTTGCCTTATCTCAGCCTTAAAGAAGGAAATGCCGTGAGTAGGGGCATATGAGCACCCATATTCAGGATATCTTGTGCACACCTGCTCAACTCCACCATGTGCTGGATCTCACTGAAATGGGGTTACTTAAATTCCTAGGTGTTTCATGACAGAATATGTAACAATGGTTTCAGAAAAGAGTAAATGATTGTTTGAGACCCTGGGCTGATTTTAGTTCAATATTTTTCCAGTAGTAAAACAAAACTGACATGTCTTATTATATCTACAAGCAAAAACACTAACCTGTACCTCTGGTAGTCATCCTCATCCTTTTCTTTGCAGACCAGTTCATTTGGGCAAGCAATGTTTCCAAGCAAACTGAGATACTGTAGTGAGGGCACAACTTCAGCCAAATGGTCCAAAAGGCTTTCTAATTCTGTTATGTGTCAAAGGTTGTGGGTTAAGGATTCAATGACATTAATGAAAAAAGCATTTAGAGTTGCATCACTGCTGATTTAAACATACATTTCAATAACTGACAATCAAATTTAGTATGGCATTCAGGAAAATGTCACATTAATTGTTCCAAGGGCAAACAGGGATAAACTTCAGTCAGTTTTTTGGCATGGAATGAAAGAATTGGGCTGTTTTGTCATTCTTTTCTCCTCCTTTCTTTCCTAGGTGGTTCACTACAAAACATTAAAACTTTGACAAAATGATGGATGCTGTGTGGTAAAATGGCTAGCAATTGCTGGAGCCATGAAACTTTTCCAGCATGGAAACAAACAGTTAGTTTCACAGCACATTCATCACTAATATATTCAGTCCACTGGAAAATGAGTTTAAAAAAAAAAAAAAGAAAAAGAAAAAAGTCAAACCACAACAACCCACGTTCACTCCTGGCATATAAATGGTTTGAGTGTCTCAGGAACACATTAGCAACTACTCAATTAGTATATGTCAATTAATGCTTCACTAAGTGTAACTTAAATACTTCAGTGTTACAAATATTTTGTATATGAAGTTTTAAAGACTTGGAAAGCATAATTTTTTGCATTACTTTTAGCTCTATTCCTTGGAACATAAATAAGGATGATACAATTATTACTGTAAACCTTAATGAAACAAACAAGCAAACAAAGGTTAAACTATTTTTAACCACTGCAATACCAGAGATTACCTCTCAGGTTTAAGCATAGCAACAATATTCAACCATCTGCACACTGTTGATTAATCAAATAAACAAATTATTTTGTTACAGCTTAGTTTGACAGTCTCTAAGACTCGAACTATATATTCTTATTAACTTCAATTTACATACAAAGATATAGCTGTGATTCTCAAAAAATATGCCATGTATGTGTATGTAAAAATTTCCCAATATTAAAATCAAATTAATTAGACAAGAGTAATAATTGTTCAAAACCAATAAAGGACATTTCATTGTTCTGCTTTTATCCTCTCCTTCTGTTAGAGACCACAACTATTGTCACAACTATTGTTTTAAATTCTCAGTTCACTGGTGTTGCTATTATTTATACTTGATTTATGTGTTTCTGTTATCTTTGTTATTTTTGGCTGATGGAATTTACTTTATTTCTTCACCCCAATATCTTAAGGGCAACAGAAACAATACAGAATGGAAACAGCTTTGTTGTTCTTCCCTTCATAAGCCTGAGATTTTATTTTATTTTCAAACACTCATGAAGATCGTGCCAACAATTACTGATTCTCATCTACTAAAATCAATGTATCTACACTCTTAACGTTCTGTCCCATAAGGTCCAAGGAATCATAATCAAATATTTTGCATGAGTGAGAAAAATAAGAGCTTGAAATAAGTTCTATGAATTCATTAAAAAGGTAGAAATGTTAACTTTTAATTTGGCAAAGCCACAATATAGAATGCTATGTGCCAGTAAGTAATTTACCAGACCCTTAGAAACATTATCTTTTTGTAGCACCATATGATACAGATCTTTGTTAGCTGGGTGAATTATCGATCCAAGTTTGGTGCTAAACGTCACACCTAGACGTCAAGCTCACACATAAACTTTTTCATGGCTCTTTCAGGAAGTATGTGACAGTGACAGGAAGCTCACAAACTGGTTTTTCCACAGATGTTCAAGGGAAAAGCTTTTTAAAAGTTTCCTAAGACTGTTAAAGAATTGCTTGAATCTGGCACCCGCCCTCGGCCAGGAGAAACACTTAATTTCTCACAGTATTACTTAAGCTACAAAAAGGTTCCCTGGGAGAGTTTATTAATAAAGACAGTTATTTCCATAACACACAGGGAGTTAGCTATTGCAAGGGTTTTATTGTATATGGTAATTTCCTATCAAAAGAAGAAAAAAAAAAGGCATCAAAATCCCCTCAACAAATTATTCAAAATATTTTCTCCTTTTACAGATTAAACATGCCGGATTTTTGCTTGTCCATTCAGTAGAGCTTTTCCTTGTACAGAAGCTTTTCTCCCCAAAAGTTTCTAAATGTGGAGTATGATATGTATTCTAACTCCCATCTGAACATGCAGACTTCAAGGAAAATATCAAAGTGCATTTAGAAATGTAATGAAGAGTTGTGTCAGTGCAATTATGCAAGACTGTGCCTAAAAGTCCTAAGGAAAGCGAAAAGGAGAGACATCACATTCAGCAAGAGTTTTAGGTAAATAACAGGAGCTGATAATCTGCATCTCAACAATCTAAAATTTCCAAATTTGGAAGTTAGTGTCTAGGTTCTAATGCCTCATATCTAAACACTGAACACTGATTTTAAATGCAGAAACACCCCCGTAAAAGTATCTTGGGCAAGAGATACTTATGAATAGTTATAAAGAGCAGTTATACCATAAACAAACTTTTTTATTCCTTAGGACTTTAACTACTACTTCTTTTTCCTCTTAAAAACAAAACAAAATTCAAGGTACAGGTTGATTTTCCAAGAAGCCCCATTCACCTACCATCACAGGTATTCTTTACAAAGCATTTAGGAGAAGTAAATGTTATTCTGTTCAAATTCTCAGGATTAAGTATTTTTCAGAGATCAGTCATAGGTCATGGTGCACTTCTAGTGTACTGTTTAGTTAATTAGCATGTCATATACTTATTTAAATCACAATACTGGAACTATCTGATGCCACCAAAAGTGTTAAGTCTTTCTAAAACAATGCTAGGAAAAATGGAGGGATAAAATCAAAAACTAGTCTGAAATTTTATTGCCAGTTTCCTTTTTTATGGTTTATTGTTGCAGTCTAAGGAGGGCCATACTGGTGCAATCAGAGCCAAAGAGCTGCAAAATCCTGCTGTGCTATTTCTAAGACCAATTTCAGCTCCAATATCTTCAAAAAAGAAAAACCACAATTAAATCCACGGACAGTGCTAGTGAAAACGTATTTACTTATTTAAACCTCTGTGAAAATAGCCCTGGACTGATCTGTTCAGTGTCACTGATCACCAGATAAATATGTAACAGTGATGCCAACACTTACACCACAGTCCACTGTTTGAAAAACGGTTTAAAGTATCACGGTTATGACAATGAAAGGGCTTTAGTGTGGTAGTCCATCTCCTAATTCAAGTGTCATCATTACCAATCCATTAATGCCTCTCTTTCTAACAGATGTTGACTAAAATAAAAATTTGTAACAATTAACATTTTAAACCCTTCAGCAATACAGCTCACACAAGCTACAACATCAATTTGGGGCAATCAAACAACAATGGACCTCTCCAAAAATCTAACCTGGTCTTCATGAACAATGAATAGAAACATGCTGGACATAATTTAAAATTTCATCCTTATCAAAAAACTTTACTGATTTCTTGTATTGTTTCTAGTTTTAAGTTAGGGAAACATTTAAAAGAACTACATATCTCTCATAGATTAGTTTTCTAAAACCTCTTCACACTGTTACACACATATATATATAATATACACCACACATGCATACTTACAGTAGACTATTCACAAGCATACATATGCACAATCAGACACAACCTTGTCACTGTTCTAAAAAACCAATGCCACCACTGAAACATAGCAATAGAATTATTTGGAAAATACAGTACTATGATGGGTCTGATTTAACTGCAGAGTAATATAATTTTTTGGAAGTTTTGTGGAACCAAAAATACCCTACAAAGAGGCATGTTCTGACCTGTCTGTTTTCATTCACTGTCTGGTACCCAATATTGCCATTTTTTGAGGTTCTCCAGAAAGCAAAAGAACAATCAAAAGTCCAAAGAAAATTAGGTATCTTCTTTCTCTAGCTAATAATTATCTGTGAATGCAAGCTTATAATATTTTTGTTTGTTTTGTAGAAAATTGTTTAGCATGGGTCAAAATTCTAGTGCTAGTCAGGACTACGTTCCCTTACAAACCCTTCAAACATAAGTTCCCAGGAAATATTACATTTAAGTAAGGTCAAAGTTGTAAACTCTTGTGTGGATGGTATAATGCCACTTCATTTAGTCAATTTTAGGAGAACCTTGCAAGCAGGGTCAGTCATTTTGATGCTAAGCAGTGTCTTTTATATTTTTGAGAGGTTGAGTAGATTCACACAGAAACTACTGGATGATGTCACACAAGCTCCAGTATTCCTGATTTCTGTATTCTCAAGAGCCTTTTTAGCTGTGTCCTTTCCCTAGTCCCTCCAGCATATTTCCAGGGCAGAGTAATATAAAGTTTAAGTACTAAGAACTAATGCTGGTCATCCCCAAACTCCAAACTATTTCTTCCTTACCAGCAGTCTTGGTATAACCACATTCATGGTTGCTTTCAGGAACAACTACAAGTCAAATCTATGCAGAAACACCCTTGCTAATGGTTTCTAAATTAATTTATCCTATCCAAACAAACATACATGTTTCCTATCTTACTATGCAATTATTTTTTTGATACTGTTTGAAGTATGCAAGAAAATCTAGGATTTCTTTCTGTAAACTTTTTGTCTGCTAGTAGTTCTTTATTAGTCACACACTCAAATACAGAAAAGTAATCGCTCCTGTTCTTTCTCTCACTGCTTTCCAAGTTGTTCCACCATTTCATTTCAAAAAGTCATTTCACTTCCCTGGAGGAGTTGCAGGAGAACTTTTCATTTTAAGGAACTTCATTGATTACAGCTTTTGAAAATTCTTGGAAGCAAAGAGACAAAATAAAAAGCAATCAGTTATACATTCAAAGTATTTTTGAAATATGTACATGAGAATATCAGAATTATCATGCAGAATTCCAGACCACCACATAGAAAGACCCCAAATTCTCATTTAAAAATCTCCTGCCAACTAATTATCTGTCATGCAGGTGCTGCAATCAACTTAACACTAAAACAGCTGGATAACACTTCTACCAGAGTCAGGAGTGAGAAAGGTATCTATATTTATTCCCAGTTGAAACATTTGCGACAATTAAATTTATCACAAACACAGTGTAGCAATCACAAGCTATTCGACAGTCAAATAGCCTTGAAGCAGAAGTTACCAATTCTCCTCTGAATGCAGTGTGAAAAGATCTTTGCCACCTCAACGCTTTTCCATTAGAATGTGCTAGGTCTTTAAGGTTGGATAACCACAGAAATAGCTTGCAATATGCAAGTATACATCTTCCCCTTCCTTATGTACAATAGGATGTCACACACAGCCATTTTTAGGCCACACTCTGGCTTGAACCCTCTCTGGTAGGGAGCTAGGACCTTGAGATAAGGCCTTGTTCTCTGACTTTGAAAGCATTTTAGTCAAGAAAGAAAAGGTGTGGCACGGATGGTAATTAACGAAGTCCATATATCTCAGGAAGAGCTTCCTGCATACCAAATACATGGGAAAAAGATCCCATTCTGCCACCTGGAGCAGCATTAATTTTCTCTGTGTAGCTGGAGTTGCCAGTGATTTTTAAGATATTTCAGAATGCTGATGATTCCAAGGCTGCAGATTTGAAGACCAGGTTTCAATGTTCTTAAGTATACAAATGTGAGAATGTTTCTATTCCTGCAAGAAAATTACCTTTCTAGTTCTCCACAGAGGTCTGTCATGAAACCATATGTTCTTTCTCTCAAAGATTGCTTTTTGTTTAGATTCCTTTTTAACATTATTCTGCCCAAATGTTGCTCAAGATTTCCAAGGCTTAACAGTCAAGAGCAAAGCAGCAGCTCAGGATTTTTAAAAAAGTTTTGATATCTGGAATTGAACTCATCCAAGCATTGCTGTAGAACAGCACAAGGAATCAAAAGGAATTCATCTGGACTGAGGACTAATTCCCTCTTCCATAGATGTTTGGCATTAGGCATTCACATTACTTAATTTTTCCTTCAGGCACACTTTATTCCAGGAGAAAGATTTTTGGCTCATCAGGTACAGCAGTTCTCTAACAAGCCACATAGATTTCACTAAATCTGTAACTGTGGCATAGGGAACTCAGAAGTACATGCAGAAAGAATGCTGTACTGAACTGAACTGAATTTAGCTCAGTTCTCTGTTTAGTGGAGATGGGGAACCATGCATAATAGGAGATAATTTATGTCTTTAATATATTCACTCAATCTACACATCACATCCTCAGCACTTAACATAATGAGATTCTGTTCAGACTGGGACTTCTGTGTCTTCAAGCACTTGAGGACAATGTAGAAACAAGCACAGAGGCAGAATAAATTACAACCTACACTTTGGAGGTTAAGCAAATCTGTAATTGTTAGAAACCATGACAAGACCTGTGTGAAGACAGATTATATCAGAAGTAGTTATTGGTATATTCTTCAGCTGAGGTACTCACTATGCTGTTTTCAAAGACTCAGAAATGTGTAATCCTTAGATCTGAATCACACTGATAACTTCTCTTGCCATAAACAATGTATATACCATTACAGGCATTCTGCCCACCTCTAGATTTCCCACTCTGTGATATGAAATATTTCGCTTTTCCTTTAAACTATTCAAAATCTAGATTCAATTATAGAATATGCTGAGTTGGAAGTGACCAATCAGGATTATCGAGTCCAACTCCTGGTCCTGCACAGGACACCCCAAGGATCACACCATGTCCCTAAGAGCATTATCTAAATGCTTCTTGGCGCTGTGACCACTTCCCTGGGGAGCCTGTTCCAGTGCCCAACTACCCTTTGGGTGAAGAACCTTTCGCTGATATATCACCTAAACCTCCCCTAATGCAGCTTCGTGGCAGCTTCACGATGCAGCTTCATTCCTTCAGTCCTGTCACTGGTCATGAGAGTGAAGAGATCAATGTTTGTCCCTTCTCTTCCCCTCATGAGGAAGCTGTAGACTGAAATGAGGTGTCCCCTCAGTCTCCTCTGCAGGCTGAACAGACCAAGTGACTGTTCAGCTGCTCTTCATATGGCTTCCACTCTAGATCCTTCACCTTCCTAATGGCCCTTCTCTCTGCTTTCTGTGTCTGTCTACATTCAACACCTTTATTCTCAATCAATTTGTATCAGTTCTTCAGAACTATGCATGTTAAATGTATGAGCAGCTCACTCGACTAAGTAAAGAAATAGGGCTTTTACCACAGAGAATCACAGATCTGGTTTCATTGTCAGACTTGTTTGTTTTGGAGTGAGGCAGCAAACACCATCTAATTTTCAGCATATAGGTATATTTATATTAAGTTTTGAAACTACCCATTTGAGTAGTTTTAACAAATACTATAAAGATTGAAATGTAAAAATTGAAATGTCTATACTACATTGTTCCACTGTAACACTGGCCATGATCAGCAGTGAAAAGCCATGAAACCTCACACTGCTGTAACACACACAGAAATAAATCTATTTAGATGTTTCCTGACTGGTTCTTAGTATCTAGTAAACACACTTAAAAGGAGAAATAAGGCTTCCCATTGCAAGCATAGGCAGCTGCACTCACATGTTCTCCAAAAGCAACTTCCCCGCCACCAATCCATCTTAGTCTGTACTGCTTTCTACCATCCACTGTGTGCGATAATGAAACTAAGATGATATGTTTCCCAAAGTAAATCAGACTTTTGTAAAAATAACCACATTGAAAAAAAAAATATGTTAGATACATAATCCAATACTGCACAATGTTGATGACTATCCTTTGGTTATATGGTAAAGAGGATGACTATCCTGTTTCAATTATATAGACTGCATTTTAAAATAGTTTATAACATTACAGAAAAGTTGAGCAGTAACACTAAGAAACTTTCAAAAATAGTAATATTTGAATTTGTTTCTTCCACTTTTAGAAGAAAATATGATAGTGGTCTAACTGTAATAAAATGTACAACCAGAGGAAAACAATATCAAGTGATTCCTCTAAGCATTTAGCTGATTTAGAGATAGGCTTTCACATTTGTACAGTGTATCCATACACTGTTAGGAGGGGCCAAATGTTATTTACACATACAATGCCACACAATAAGTGAACCATGTAAAAGGAGTAGAAAGCTCTTATCACAACTATCAAAACAAGATATGGATCAAAATGAAGCCATAAAAGGCGAGAAGAGTACAATAATATTAAGAGATTCCCAGGAAAGATCTCAAATGAGTTATAAGTTTTACGTGGTATTCCAATTTTCACAGGGGTCAGTTTGGATTTTTGTTTCTTTTCATTTCTCTCTCACTCTCCTTATACATACATAATAATATATTCCACCCACTAACGTTTTGTTTCAGATCAGTGTTCTTTGCTCACTTTTGTCCTTTATGTAGTGCTACTGTCATATACTGAACAATCTTTCCTGAGTTGTATTTCATTATTCTATTAAATGTACATTTTTTTAACATTTTTCAAAGAATTCAAGAGAGAAATAATTCATTAAAAGAAGTGATTCAAGTTCAAATAAGATCTTTTTCAAATATGGCATTCACACTGAAGAGAAGAATCTAGAAGGTCTCTGTGCTTCTGAAGACTGACGTATCCTCCCTACAAGAGATCACTGCTCCCTAGGGCTCAAAATGTTAATGATGGACAGTGATTAGTTTTTCTTCTCTGGGCAGTTTGTATACATTAGATGTTTTACAAGTATTCCTGCAACTCCTCTATTAAATTATTGGTAGCACACTACAAAATGCATACGTTATTTCTATAACCTGGGTAGCTTAATACTCTCAAAGCTCTAACTTCATAGTTTTTAGATTGAATTAAAAAAAATCCCAGGATAGATCAAATCCTTCTTACCATGTTATCATTGATTTTGAGAGCTTACTCACTTGACAATACTATTTTAGTATGTCTGTGAGACCAGCAGAAATTCTTTAAAGATTACTTCTGACAGGATAATTTTTTTCTCTCTGATTTTGTTCACGAAGTTATTATTCAATACCCCTTCCCTCCTTTTGGCAAGTGCAAAATTTCTCCTTGACATACCCCCAAAGGACAAATATAATCACATGCTTTTTGGTCTTATGGCCAAATTTATATTTCATGGTTTGTAGGAGATATAATTCATCAGACATACCACCACCCAATGTATCACAAAAAATGTTCTTGCTTATTGTTCATCAGTTCAGATTTTACTATGGTACCTACCAAACAATAAAACAATAAAACCAGTTACTTAAATCCAACCCACAGTATCCTGCAATAACCATAAATCTTGCCAAATACCTAGTGAGTAATGATTGTTACTGTTCAACACTCTTGGCAAATTTCCAGGGCTCCAAGAAAAAAAAGTTACTCTGCTGATTTTTATTTATTTATAGAGTCAAAAATAAGTGCAGAAATCGTAGAATCTGCAGTTATTTTTATTCCCCTCAGTAGGAGGATTTTGCTTTAGTAGGAGGTAAATTGCTCTCTGTTTACATTGTCTGTAATAAAAGCCTGCAGTTGAGCAGCTTTGTCCTCACACTGCAATTACAAGAAGAGGGCTTTAACAGTCTGTGCTCTAAGACTCCACAGGCCTCAGTTGGTCTTTCAGCCACAATTTGATCACCCTTCCCTTTTGTAGAATCTTACATTACACATGTTCAAATCTCCAGAAGGGTCAAAGTATGGGAAAATTAAGTAATGATCAAGTCTATGCCCACAGAACTTGCAGATAATTAGCTTTTACAGACCACTATCTATAAGCCTACAGACTAGGGGCTCTGACTGAGCAGAGTACTTAGACAAATGCTGAAATATTTACTCTTAATAAACAGAAACAGGTTCTAACTTCAGGCATATGGCAAAGTGACTGATTGGTTACAACTGGACTGAACCATACATCAAAATACTGTAATGTATTAAGACCTTGATTTGGATAGTATTTTATATGAATTTATACAGAACTGACACACCAAGAAGAGAGTGACTTACTTTTAGAGTTGCAGCTGCACAGCAGCTATCAAGTTGTGGGTATTACATTTTCATTAAAATGGGGGAAAGTAATAAATTTTTTTAAATAATTTTATTTTACTTTAATGTTTTAAGAGCTATTTAAAGTATAAAAACCTAATAGCATTTCACTGCACGTTCTATTCCACTAGAGGTCAGCCTGCAACAGAACCCCAAGCAAACACAGGAACTGCTGCACACTGGTAGCACTGACATTATTTTCTTTCTCTATTTTATCTGTTAGAAAGATTTCTTCAGAGCCATAACTTAGATCTCTCACTAAAATGGAGCAACAGGAAGATATAATGGTGCATTTCATTTATGAATGACCTATAATAAATTACTATGAAGTATTCCAGGTGCCAAACGAGAGAATGCTTTGTCTGCACATGAGCTATATTTCACATACTTTAATTTAGCTGACACATAAAACTCATTTGACATTTTGCAGGTATTTCTTTGAAAGGATATTTGGTTCTTGTTGAGCGTTAAGGTATGGAGGTGGGGTAACCTGGGTAACAGGAGGTCATTTCCAAGTAGATTGTTGTCCAGGATCAGCTCTTCCAAGTAACTGAATGTTTTCAGTCCTTCTAGTGACCTGCAAACGACAAAGGCAACAGGAAAAATGATACTCCCCTAAATCAGGGAGGCCATTATGAGCTGAAATAAATATTTTAACCTTCCCTTTCAGGAGTGGGAATAGTTTTGGTTTGGGCCTGTCAGAAGAGTGAATGACAAGCATTAGTGGCAAGGGGAGTGCTGGCACTGCAACACATCCTTCACATGTTGGCAGGATGAAGGATGCGGGTCACTTAGTGAGTAGCCAGGATCCAAAACAAAAGGCTTCAGATATGGGGCCTGCAGGATGAATTTGTCAATGTCTTGTGCCTTCAGGCACCCAGCCTCGCCTGACCCTAACCTCCATTCCCAAGATAAATAACTCTGTCACAGTTCACCTTCATTCTCTGGACACAAATTTAAGTTGTCATCCATCATTTCTGCCAAGAAATATCATACCCTGCTAACAATAATAAATACAACTTCAAGAATCATTTCTTAGCAGTTACCTTACGTGCAATAATAGGAAATGTAGAAGAGGGTTTTTTTTTATCCCTTTTTATTAACCACTTAATTAGCTTTTTGAGTCCCTGCAAACAAACTAAAATGTTCTCTACAAAATAAAATCTAAAATTACTCTAGAGAGAAAAGGCAATTTATTTTTTTCTCAGAACTTACTATCCCACTGTCAAGCCACAGGTCAGACTGCAGAGAGCAGCTTTAAAAAGGAGCATTTGACAACACGGCAGTGAAGATGATGACTTGTAAATAAACAACATTCTGGTGGTATTCATTCCTCCGATAGCAAAGTACAAGAAAAAAAAACTAAAAAAGAATATTTCAGTACCTTATTAAGACACCTATTCCAAGTCTGATTCTTAATGCTTGCACATTCCAACAGTAAAAAAAAAAAAAAACACCAAAACCACACATTAATCAACTAAGACACAGGATATACAAAGCATTCGCACAGACATGCATTCACAGCTCATTCACCTACCAGACACCTAAAGATATGCTGAGATTGCATGACTTGACAGCTGATCTACTATGCCTACCAGTGGGAAGATCATCACTGTATCTCCTGGCTGTTTTTTAAAATGTGATGAATAAGGGAGATGTAGTCTATCCAATTTATTCAGTTTCCAATGACATTTATACTGAGGGGGTTTCCTCACCCTCTCCCTAGTTTTTGGCAAAGATAAAAATACAGCCAGTGTCTCTGCTAGAATGTTCTACAGACCCTACTTCTGGAGAAAACCACAATTATTGGAAAGTATACAGGTTTCAAATTAGACAATTTAACGCTCATCTGTACAACAACAACCGGATTCCTCTTTTGTAGATACAACTTACTGACCACTTAGAGATCACATTTAGAGGGCTTAAGGAACAGAAAGAAATCAAGTCTGTGACCTTTACACTGGGTACTGTACACTAAACTATGAATATTCAAGTAACATTCGCACAACACTGAAGCAGTGTTATTTCAGTCCAAGGACTCCAAAGTGCTCACAGGCTCTTGACTTGAAAGGGAGGTACAGCTATTACTAATGGCATTTTGATGCAGGGCAGTCAGACCTGAAGAAAATTTGCCATGCCTATACCCTATCTATTTTGTTACAACGCCTTGAGACTACAATTTCTGAAAAAATAAAGTCTCTATTATAAACATTATACTGAAACAATCACCACAGTAAGAGTCACATTTTTTTGCACTTGCCTTTAACAAGCAATTTTGGAAAAAAACTCTATTTAGCCTACATAAACTCTACTCCATTAAGAGCTGTGCTAGCATGCTGCACTGAGCTAGCTATTTCAGCAAAAGGTTGCAACAGACTTGGTTTTGCCAAATTCCAGATCAGAGGAGAAATCAGCAAACATCTCAGACAGTGTTTTTCCCCAAGTACCTTTAAAAGGCAAAATAACCCAGAGGAAGTAGCAGTGAGTTTATCAAGCTGTTATGAGTTTTCATTTCAGTTTGACAAACCTAGTTTAGCAAATTCCCCTCAAATACTCTTTATTATATAAATAGTGGATTATTTCCAAACCTCACTTTTCAATGTATGACTTTGACTTGCCAAAAGAGTTCAGAGAAGGCCACCTCCTTGTCAGCACCACAGAGCCTTATGGGATGTTAATAGGTCCTTTGTGAAAAAACACTGCTTGGGCTCTGGTCAGTGTCAGCATCAAAATACACATTGTTCCTGAGTTATGTTATGCAAATATAATACTCTTATCATGAGAATCAGCAAATGGTTGGCAACTGGCAAGGAGAAGAAAGCACACTTCCAAAACTGCTGCAGGGGAGGCATAAAACAAAATGACAAGCCATGAAGTAGGACAAAAGGCCTTGAAACACTAGAGGGAGTTGCCTATTGAAACAGCCTTTCTTTCACAACCCTGGGCTGAACACAAGGGTACTAGTTTCATAGATAGGCAGAGAAAAGTGTGCGCAAATCTCCTTACACCTGTCTGGTTTTGATAATTTTTGCCATGTAATGTTATTAGCTGCTCAGTTAAAAAGGAGCCATGTTACACAGGGGGTTGCTTATAATTGCTGTTTTCATGTCATCAGAGCAGTGTGCACTTGGTGATTTAATCACCTAAATTCAGAGTCCAAGCAGATGGGAGGGGTTGTCACAGTACAGAGGGAGGGTGTAGCCCTTAATAAAAATGTACAGATATATGTTATTTTGCCATTCATTAAACTCTTTCTGTTTCATCTTATCAAGAAGAAAAAAATAGGAAAAAAAAGAAAAAAGGGGAAAAAAAAAAGATATGGCAAAGAAACAAAAAAGGAAATAAAAGTGTTTGCTATCATTCAGTGATTGCTACTAAATTCTAGGCATCATCAACCATCATAATATATAATAAAATACTGCCCAGCAGTTGTACTCCAGAATGTAAAAGTTTTAAGTACAATCCACACAATAGATTTATCATACAAACTTCAGCAAGTCCCATAACTTCTATGAGTCTCAATTTCCCATCTGCAGGTGGAGTTTAAGAAAGGATTGCAATGGGGAATTCATATATAGAAAACATTTTTTAGAAGCTGAGATAGAAATCAGCACAAAATACTGTCATTTTCATTTTTAATGAAGATGAGAGTAATATTAATGTACTCCAAGTATTTCCTTATGAGTCCATTACAAAACAGGAGAGGAATGTGTATATACACAGCATAGGAAGAAGGACACAAACAACCTAAGAGAGGAGTATTAAAAG
This sequence comes from Empidonax traillii, assembly GCF_003031625.1. NCBI lineage: Eukaryota > Metazoa > Chordata > Aves > Passeriformes > Tyrannidae > Empidonax > Empidonax traillii. Next base: position 622,226 of record NW_020955264.1, read on the forward strand.
AGGAATATCCCCTAAGAAAGAGAACCAGTCTAAAATAAGCTGAAAACAGCTGAGCTTTTTTTCTCATAGTTCACAGCATAAAAAACAATGTCTCTCTATATTAGTATATTAAAATAAATGCACAATCTTACCACAACAATACAACCAGCACTGAAGGGCCAGTGACAAGTAGTTGTTTCCCCTACTTTAAAAAGGCCAATAAACGTCACTAAGGTGGATTGTAGGGCTATTTGTCCCAGCTCTAACGTCATGAAAGCTGCCCATTATCTCACCCACAGGTACCGTCTCAGTTACCTCATTGCAGGGCTCACACTTTGCTCCCAGAGGAGAGCAAGTGCTGCCAAGAGATTTCCATTGCAATTTTCAAAGTCACATCAAACCGACAAAACATCACAACGTATTCAGTGCCGCCTCATTCAAACAGAAAAAACTTTAGGTTTCCACTGTAATTAACCCTATCCTCGTTAAGATAATTATGATCAAGCTCCCCGTCACAGCTAATATCACAGCATCATTGCCTATGGCTCACGCTTTGCCCTCATTAGCTTACAAAAACACTGCGTTAAACAGGAAACTGACTCCCTCTGCAAAACGACTTAAGATGTTCTATAAGCAGACAGTAAATAATCCTTTAGAATATAAAGGTCTCAGAAATGTCATTTTATCCAAGTTCTTTGGCTAATCAGTATGATTTCTTCCAGCTTTCTTTTCCATAATTCATTCATGGTTTGTAAAAAGTTTTAATCATAAAGGAATGTCATGATAGAGATTTTTTTTTTTTTTATGTGTATGCATGGTAATTGTCAACTACACTATTTCATGTCGTCCCTCTGACCTGACAGGGATTTGGTTACAATGCAAGTAAAAAGCAAGTCTTCATTTTGGTAATATTTGACAGTGAAAATATGATATTTTATAAATGAAAAAAAGCAGAACTCTCTCACGTAATAGACAAAGCTTGGTACTCTGCAGTTGTCCTTGTCCAGAAGAACAAGCTGTTTAAAAGCATATGCTAAAAAAGAAGTATTCCTCACATTTTATCCCACCCCTCTATTAATAAGACAGCTGCCTCATATCTAATTGACTTTTTCCTCCTGTTTAACAGGAAAAGAGAGAGCAGTTAACAATATGTAAATGAGAGAGTTTGGGTTTAGCCTTGAAATTGATTTGCACTTTGTTGAGATGAGATAGCCATTAGCAGAAGTTAAAGATGGAGCTGTTACAAAACAAGAGCTTTAAAAAATGCTTTTTTTCTTGCCTTTAATATTTTAACAGATTACAGGAGAGCAGAATCAACATGAGAACCCTTGTACTAGATAATTTCAGTATTTAAATAGAAATGCAAATTCTATTTCTCCAGCACCTGCCTGCCAAGAAGCACAAAGCATTTTTTTAAACATTAAGGAATTACTTTTCAAAAACCTGCTGAGCTTAAAATTCCATTTTGTAGTAAAGCAGGGAGAGGTTAAGTGAGTAACGGAAGGTGACCTCCAGCAATTTTCTAAGAGACAAGAAATAACACCCAGAACTCTTGACTTCTAGTTCTTTGACTTAACCTCACCACAACAAAACAAAGATAATATGTTATATTTATATATATATAAATCAAAGTACAAGTAAAGCATCAAAAAATAATCTCCACAGCATTCAAAAATTAATACTTTTCCCTAATCCCCAGTCTTACTTAGGACTTATTCACAGTTTTCTGCATGATAATAGATTCAGAAAGAAAACAGAATGAAGTATTTAATGGACAGATCTGACATGACTTCTGGACCAAGGTAGAACACGAGGAAAAAAAGCAGCCCAGTGAAAGTGAAGAACGCTCAAAATTTCTAGTGTGGGTCAGGGTCCAAGTTAGAGTAGACAAGTCATAAAACATGAATCATGAAATTCTGTTCAGCGAATAACAACCTTGTCAGTGTTTTGAAAACAAGAAATGCTTTGTTTTGTCTAGTATCAGAGGGAATGTTAGTATTTTGCAGGCTATCTAGAGGTAGCATTTTGCCTTATTTCAGTCAGTACATTTCTATCTTTCTGTTAGCAGACAAAATATCTGTAAGCAGTTTTTTGAATAAAACTTGAGGCAAGGCTATGAATATGGCCAGCAAAAGAGAAAATGAAAACCTATGAAAAAGAAATCTCCATAAGAAAAGATTAAATTTCAGTTATGAACTGGATCTACAAGTAGTTTCTGAATCTTTTCACATAATACTTAACTTCCAGACATACAATAAAATAAATATACATCCCTTGGGTTTCCCCTTTTCTTATACACAAAGCACACAAAACTATACGGGACATCATATTACCAATAAAGATTGGGGTGAAAACATCTTGCACAACAATCTTAAACTAGAGCTATGTAAGACCATTAAAATGGTGGAGATTCATGAAAACTCAGAATCTTCTTCTGCTTTTTAATAATCTTGTTCTGAGTCTTACACAACAAATTCAATTGCTTAAAAAAAGCCCAAACTTCTCAACCCTTTCAAGCTACCTTCTACCCCAAAACCTCAAAGAAACGCAAGCAAAAATAGAGTCAATAAACAGATAGATAAAAAGAGACGAGCCTTTTGAATTCTAAAAGTCAAGTTCACAGCATTTCAGACTCATTACTACCAATTATAAAACAGAAATGTAGAATTTCTTGAGAGAGTGATTTTGCCATCCCTGAAATGACATTATCTGAAAAGCTACAATGCAGATTTATCTCATCCATATACAGACGCCCAGTTACTCATAACTCCTTACAGGCAGTAAGAAAAGATGGGCACTTCCAGAAGGTGAATCAGTCCTTCAGGTGAGGCTTAGTGAAGCACATATATTTAGGAGGGATGAACACAACCTATTTGTCCAAAATCTTGTCCAAAATTACAGAAGAATCTGCAACATTAAGGTAAAAAAAAACGGTTTAGAGCTGTCTCCCATAGGGGTGGATTATTTAGCTGGTGAAATAAATTACATATCCCCATTACAGCTTTCAGTAGCTCACAAAAACAAATTACAGTCAACCATTCAGTCATTCAAGCACCATTCTTTCCTACCCAGACTCTACTAACAAAACCCACAAACAACAAAAAAATACCAAAAAACAAAACAAATACAGAGAAATAAAACAAACAACCAAACAAAGATAATTTTGCAACCACACTGACTGTGATAGGTTCAATTTCTTTTCTAATGAGCCTCTTAAAGTCTCAGATATCACTATGTATATTTAATACAACTCTGCTCAAGAGAAGATCCCATTAATACAGCTCATACTTTATCCTTCACATTAGGCTTCTTTTTGCTCAAGTTTTTATATTACATCTTTAGGATTAAACATGCCAAGATTTTATATGATATTACTGTTACAATCTTGTTTAAATTTAAATAAAATTATAATCAGTGTACTATAGCCTGTGGCAAGGCAGTTTTCATGTAAGCCATATAAAATATTTTAAAATAATACAAAATTTCATGGAACAAGTACCATATAATAAAATACAGTCTGCAAAACAGTGTTAAGAATTATCAAGCAGAGAGCAAGTGACTGTATGCATTCATAGTTTATCAAAGGGATTTCTGGAAAAAACACCTCCAGTAGTTCAGTGGATGCATCACTTCCCTAATATTTCTAAGTATGGATTTTAACATGCTTCTGCTAAAATTTCTTGAAAGTGAATGATGAAGAACAATAAGGTTAGCGGCTTAAGAGAAAAACTTGGATGCAAATCTCTTGCTTTATTTGCCTTTTTCCCCAATCTTAACATGGAATTCCATCCTAATAAAACAAACAGCATAAAAAAAAAGGAAAAAACCCAAGCCAAACAAATAAAAAAAAACCAAAACCAAAAAAAAAAAAAAAAAAAAAAAAAAAAAAAAAAAAAAAAAAAAAAAAAAAAAAAAAAAAAAAAACCCAACCAACCAAACAAAAAAACCCCCCACACAACCAAACTGCTATTTCCTGAACTTGAAAGAATTCAATTAATTAAATATTACTGGTTAGAAATAGAAAAGGAACATGCCAGGTTCACAAAACATAAACCTTCCTGTTAAAAAAAAAAAAAAAGAAAAGCACACAAACAAACAACACACAAAGAGCTAAAACCCCACAGTGTATTTATTCTTAAAAGCTCCTCTCAGGTCCATGTGCCAAGTGAAGAACCTATTTACAAACTGCCTAAAAACCAGTATTATAATGGAAATACGAGCAAATTCAAGTGCAAAGGCAGTACCACAATGAAAGCTTTACTGTATCTTGGATCAATCTGTCACTCTGCAATTCAGATAGTAACCTGACCCCTCCCCTTTTTGCACAGAGAAGCGGGGGGCTAACAAGCTGGTAGAGTGAGTAGGGTAAAGCCCATTTCGACTACCAGAGTTCAGTGAGAAGGGGGAAAAGAAAAGTAATTTTTCTCCCATCTTCCACAACAACCAAGGCTGAGGATTGACAAGCAAATTGACGCACTGCTCAGAGGGCAAAAGATAAATGTTTGATGAATTGGCCATTGCTGGAGGAGTGATGGGCTTCATATGTGCATAATGGACTAGCTGCCGTTCAATTCAGATTGCCTGCCAAGATAAGAAACCATAATGAATGGACCAAGCACAGCCTGTGCCATAAGAAAGTATAATCTGACTAGTTTTAATAAACTTAATAAAAAAGATGAAGCAGAGAGAAGCAAGGGGACTGGCCTTTGTGACCAGCTATAAGAGGTGAGAACGACTAATAGACTGCTCTAGCATGATAGCAGAGAATTGTTAATGGACATAACACTGAATCCCTTGATGTTAAAAAATATCTTTAGAACAACTTAAAATGACAGGGATCTACATAGGTGCATACCACAGACACTGTAGTACCTGTTAAATAGCATATGACTCCCATTTATTTATTATTTCCTTCAGCTACATACCCTCCTCTGTCTCCCTACCCTCCTTTATCACTTCTGCATGGTATCTTAGCCTGTGCCCAGATCCATACAATACACCAACAGTTTTTACCAACAAACACTCAGAATCAAAATAACGCTCTGATGCTAATAAAAGAGAATTCATGCTCAATTTCCAACAGAAAGGCCTTGGCTCACAATTGTATTGCTAACTTTCACTGTCAGTGGAGAAATATTTTCTTACCATTATAAGTATTTACACTTGCTATAACTTTACTAGCTTCTGCAAACTATGTTTCCACCAAAGATGAGGAATTTGCCAGTACAGTTACAGCAAAAAGACCCAAACCCTTTCTAGCACAGACAAAATTAATATGCCAGCAGTAGTCCTTCTGGTCTGAGATTTACTATGATGGATAGTGTTCCCCATCTATACCCATAACCTCTAAATTCTGACCTCATCCAGCACTAATCAGCACTTTGACAAGACATCAAAAATGAAAAAAAACTCTCTCACAGTATTTTACTGTGTATGGTTATCTAACAGTGTAAAGTCTGGTAATAACCACCATTTTCATGGTGAGTAGTACATACACATAGAGGCATTTTTGCTTTTCCTTTCTCATTATTTAGCCATGTGAATAACAGTGGCTCACTTTCTGAAGTTTACCAGACACTGAGACCTGAATCTATGACTGAAAATGCCAAAGGAATCAACAAGAGAAAAACCAGCCCTGACTTTTAAAGCAGTGGGATTAGACCAACAATCTATTTCTTTGTTAAGAATCAAAGGGTGAGAACACACCCTTGCATGTGCATATAACACACAGTACTTGGCCAGGCAGAAATGTTTTACTCTTTGGATACATTAAAAAAAAAAAAAAAAAGAACTGCAGAAAGATCCTTTTGATTGACGGCAGCTGGGAAACATACATTATACAGAATAACATCGTTGTTATGCATGTTTGTTTTCTTCCTTTTACCTTTTTCCTTTGACGATGAAAAATAAATAAGGAAATATAAAATAGTCTACCTGGGTAAATATTCAAATTACCACCCTCTTGATGTCAGTTATGTAGCCTATGTCATAATTTAAACAGAAATTACTGTATGCAAGACAGACATGTAGTTTTCAGTATAAATTTTATCCAACTGCAAAAGGAAAGTAACTCATTATCAAGCAGCTCTGTAAGGATCACACTACCGAAGGAAATAAAGTTTTACGACAAGAGGGTCTCTCCTCTCTCTCTCTCCCTGAGAGTGAGAAAGTGAGTGCAAGAATAAGACAGAAAGGGAAGGCTCAGGAGTGCTGGGTGAATTATAGACTGCCTCTCAAGATTCACAGCTCTTCGTGGTAGGAGGTTAATATTCTCACATGTCATTAGGTCTGCTGGCTCTACTGATGGCTCATTGAATCAGGCAGCAAATTATTTCCTCATGCTGCAGAGGACACTACACTTCAAAGGGAAGGAGCCAGGGTCAAGACGGCTCTCCAGTTCGATTAATGAGTTGGGATCAGCAGAGGTTGCCTGTAGGTAAGAATGTGACTGAAGCTTTTGACAAAGCTGACTTTTTGAACAGGACTTGACCCAGGCCCCTTACTCCCCTCCCACCAAATTTTATTTCCAACATTTGCCTCTGACTGACCTGCTCAGGCCTGTTGGGATAGTTTTGACCTCCTTACTCTTTGTTACCAGACACAGGAGCTGTCTGCCTATATTTGATGTGTCTCTCCCTAAAGCTTGTCCAGCCTGATCAGAATGCTTCAGAACTGCATAGCAAAATAAGATAGAGTAGATTAATTTCAAATTTTTAAATTTTTCATTAAATTTGTTGAGAAAGGGGAAGAAGAAGACAAAGATATTTCCACTTTCAATAACATTAAGGAAGATTTCTTAATGCTGTTAAATGCCGATAAGAAGAACACAAAGGTTATTGGAAGCATACAGCTTACATATTAAAATTATGGAAAAGCAGAAAATGTATGTTCCTGCTTACATGGATTTGCTGATTAACAATATTCCTAGCAAATAATGCATTACATAGAATATTCCTCTAAAAAGTTTTTATTTTTATTGTCATGGTAGCAAGAGATTAGAGACAATTAAAATTTAGTGGTCACTGCATTCATCTCTTTTTAAACATTCAGTTTAAAGTCTCTGAAGTATTCGAATGCATATTTAAATAGATTTAATAAAGTACTGAAGTGAGATTCATTGCATTAACATTTTGGTTGGTTTGGGTATTTTTTTTAATAAGATCTATTTAAACTGCATACTTCCTCAAACAAATATGAGTAACTGAATCAACACGTAAGCCACTGTTGGTGAGCTTCCAAAAGTCATATATCTTCTGATCACTGAAATAAGAGTTTTCTCAATTACACCAACAAAATTGTTCACACAAGCTTCTCATTTGTTACATGTTTAAAAAATTTGTTCAAGAATAATTTACACCTTTATGTTTCTGAAGCAAGGATCTAGGTTATCCTTCAATATTTATTTTAATCACAATACGACTTTTAATATCCTCTTTCTGAACATTTTGCTCATCAGTGTCCTTAATGCTCAAGTCCTTAGGTGCCTTAAAAAGATAACCTTAGGTGCTTTGGTAACAATTTATGAAATTTAACTTTTGGTGTATACTTTGAAAATCTTTTAATGATCTCCAAGTGCAAGGCAAATTTTCACCTTTACTCTACATTTCTTTTGTACTCAAACCATTATTTGTAACAGATTTCCTTCCTATAACACATTCTTAAGTCCCAAAAGCTGGTAAACAGATTATTAGACCTATAAAACTTAGCATAAAAACATACAAGGTCTACTCATGACTGATTCAAATAAGAATAACTAGTATCCTTTCAAGGAGTCTACCTAACTGCTAGGCAGCATATCTTCCACATGGATGTGCTTTACTCTAAAGCACAAGTATACAGCTTTTTCTTTTGCTTATGTCTGCACAATCTCCAGTGAGTTGTACATTATGCAACTGGAAGTCTGCAACAGCAGAAAAGTTGTAAGAGGGGAAACACTTTTTTATGGCCTTGTTTAAACAAAGTAACTGTGTTACTGGGTCTGTCATCAGTATTAACATTATATCCTGTTGCATCTCTTCCTAAGCTAGAGGCATAACAGGGATCATTTGTGAAGTGTGTGTACGTATCTTGTATAACACTTAGCAAGAAGGTATGAATGCCATAGAGCAGGACAAGCCCAGCTGGAGTGGGATGTAACTGGCCAGTCTGGCACTGCCAGGGAGAAAGAACAAACAGTTGTGTTCAGGGCAAGGAGGAGCCACTCGGTTGATACAAAACAGAGAATTACCAACAGTCTCCAAATATGATCACCAAAGTTTCAGGTTTCTGGCAGCACTAAATCAGAACTGATGGTGGGACTGAGAAGGTGGATTGCTGAGATACCTGGACCTGAAAGGGTACCTGCCAGAATTCATGCCAGGAATCCTAGAGAAGATGGATTCAGCAAGAGGAAAGTTGACTTGCTAAGTATATGCAAAGATGGAGTTCTGTATTTGTCCTTGTTTCCATTCATTAAACTAAAAGTTTTCAGTTAAGTCTTACTAAATAGAGCTTTGTTTTGCTTTCAGGCATATGTGGTGTTTGAAGGGAATGTAGGACCAATTACAATGGCACAGTGTTTCTTGAGAGGTAAAAAAAAAAGAGTTTAAATAGAGACAAAAAGAAGTCCTATACCTAACCCAAGATGAATTAAAAGGTCCAGCTGCAACGAGTACTGTTTTATACCAACTTGGATATAGTCCATCTGGGAAACTGTCAGGGCAATTATAGAATTTGGGAAGGAACTTGTAAACTCATAAATCACCCTTGCAAAGAGCAGAAAGCAAGGAAACACCCCATGACTTTTGGTAATCGTTACAACACACTGCACTCAGTCAAACACTATTGCATGATAACTGCTCAGGACTAATTGTTTGAACAACTTTTTTGTGTTACTGGACCTTATGGTAATCGTGCAAAGATCTGAGTGAGTATGTGAGTTCAAATTCAGAGATAAGCATATCTTTATATTCTTTTGATTTTGGATAATGCTTTCATATAATCTGTTCATTCAAAATATGTAGTCAAATTGGGTGATGGGGAGGGGTTATGTTTCAATTAAAGTCTTGCAACATGCATTAAAATTGTTTACATAAGTAACTGCTTGCATAAGTAAACAATGAATGTATGGCCAAAACAAAGTTATTAGTTTACTTCCATGTTCATTTCGGGGTTTCTTTTGTTTATTTTTACCATTGTTCATAGTATGGAAAATAACAAGTGATATTAACACATGGAAGCACAAGATATGAACACTCTGGAAGCACAGAATGTTTAATAATGAAAAGCATTTGCTCAAAAACAAAACTTTAAAATGCAGACTCTGCGATTATAAAGATTATCATATTAAAATGCAAGTCAGTAAAATTTCCCAGAAACATACATGATGGACAACAAATACATTTCTTTCAATTCATACATCATGGAAAAGAAAAAAAAAAAAAAAAAGAAGGAAATACACATAAAAAAATGCTGGATAGTGTTCTCCTGTCAGAATCCTCAATTTCTACACTTTACATTTTATATTATTTATATATTTATTTATACATATTATATATATTTTTAAAACTGAACCATACAAAACACCAGTAGGTAAAGAGAGCAGCTAACAACCTACAGTCCAAGAGGATGGACTATAGACTCTATGGCAGGCTGTTTTAGTATTGGTTTCCCTCCCACCATCTCTCGCCTTCAGTTCCTAAAATTGATAAGACTGTCTAAAATCTGATTGAAAATTACAGTCCAGGAGAAATCTCACCTTCAAAAGATACACAATTGTGAATTTGATAGGCTAGGGGTGATGATAATGAACAACTACGAAAACACAGATCATATCAATACACTCTTAGTTGGTCACTGTGCCTATATATACTCAAATGTTCTTCACATCAGACAGCAATACAAAAAAATCTCAGGATCATGTTAAAATAAAGGGACAGCCCCAACATCTCCTGGAGAAACAGATAACCACCTTGGGTCCTTCTGAGCAGCTTCACAGGGACAGTCACCTGCCATGGCCCATGCTGGAGCAATTTGACAGGAAAGAGCCACCCCTCACAAAAATAAGCTAGTGTTACTCCCCTACACTGCTCTGGAAGGAGGCTCAGGTCTCAGAGCAATTGTTTCTCCATACCCTAGAGTGAGATTCAAGAAAAGCTTCTCCACAACATGC
>NW_020955264.1:632595-633877 GCF_003031625.1 Empidonax traillii
CACAGGGACAGTCACCTGCCATGGCCCATGCTGGAGCAATTTGACAGGAAAGAGCCACCCCTCACAAAAATAAGCTAGTGTTACTCCCCTACACTGCTCTGGAAGGAGGCTCAGGTCTCAGAGCAATTGTTTCTCCATACCCTAGAGTGAGATTCAAGAAAAGCTTCTCCACAACATGCTTAAAGACAACTGACATTGCACAGATTAGAAAAAGGCAAGGAAAAGGAAGACAACACTGAACTTTGACATCTGGGTTTTATCCATAAAATCACAGAAACATTAAGGTTGGAAAAGACTTCCAATATCATCAAGTCTTACATTTTAAAAGGTTGCTTCACATATTACTGTCATGCCAACACATATAGACTACTGAGGGACCAAAGGACTTCCTTCAAAACAATCTATTTTAATATAAGCACTGCTTTCTACTATGTCGGGATAAAATCACACACCATAAGAACCTGAAGCTGAAGGCTGAAGTACAAGCACAATAGGTTAGTAGCTGAGGATGTGCTATTATATACACTCTAAAACAATTATCTAAATCATATACACATTTTACATAATTCAAATATTTTTAAAATCAATATAAAACTTAATAAACTATGTAGTTCCAAGTTTATTTCAATCTTCAGTTGCTGAATAAATAAAGACCTGAGAATTGAGGCCTGACTACTGATGTTGCCACTGCCTCCAGATTTTTAGTGCAATTACCTGCAAAAACAAAACCATGAGTGGCTGCAACTTACTATGCTTGAATCCCCATGGCATAAGTAATACACTCTTTTGTAAAAGCCCAATTAAAAAAAAAAAAAAAAAAAAAAACAAAAACTCAAACGCTACCAGTTCATTGTGCGTAGATAACACCTGACTGCATGGGTTGAATTGCAAACCCAGTGCTGCTTCAAGAGGCATCTACCTGCCCCTCAACACAAGGGCTGGGCCTGGCTGTGCAGAAGTGCTGGAAATTCCTAGATATAAATCAATCCATTTGATGCCTACATTGCAGCCATCAGCCTATCTTCAGGCTCAGCCATATGCTCCCTCTTGACCACAGAGGAATTTGATGACAATGAGATTTCTGAGGGGCACATAATCTGCTCAAGCCACAAAAGAAAAAAAAAAAAAAAGATGTAATTAACCTCATACATGATCATGTGAACCCACCTGGAGTATTTTGAAAGAATACAGAGAACTGAAATATCATAGCATATCCATGAACTATTCTTCACTGATACAATTAGGCAGTCAAACAACAAATAAGGGAAAAAAAAAAAAAAAA
>NW_020955264.1:634490-653634 GCF_003031625.1 Empidonax traillii
TGACACTACCAGATTCCCCTAAATGCTGCCACAGTGGCCACCAGTGACCTGCTGCCAGCCCCTCCCAATTTGCAGGGACCACATCAAAGCACCTTTACTGCCTCATGGCCTTGTATAGAGCAGCCTCAGCCACTTAGAGAAAAAATGGCTAAGTAAAGGCTTGGACTTAAAACATTAAAAGAAATAAATTGACAGGATTTTGTCTGGAAACCTTGTCTTGTCCTTACTGAAGGCTAAAATAAACTTAATTTTTGTTAAAATTAAAGCAAAAATTAAATCATCTTATTATGTAATTGGAACTAGGCCTCAGGCACTAGCAGTAAAGAAGGGATTAAGGCCTCCACCACCTGGGTTGTCATTCTCATGGGCCCCATTACCACCCCCTCATTCGTTTTTATAGCCAACAGATTAAAATGCGAGCGTCGCAATCTTTGATCTTTCACTTGCTGACACAAATCCTTTCAAGCCTCCAACGTTTTCTGCTGAGGTAATTAGTACTAATTAAAAGGTTTCCAACAGCCTTTGCTCTACTTTTTTCCTCCAAAGGAATTGCTTTTACAAGTGCCTTCCATCTTTGAAATGTATGCATCGTTCACTTTCTTCTTTATCTGACTCTCAGAGATCAAGTAGATTAGTGACTCCATTATTCCCCAAGACAAAGCCAAACAACAGGTTTTTACTATCTTCCTGACCTGTTGAGGTGCAGGGTTTATATTCAGAAACAAGTGCCTCTGCTTGTATTAAAAGACAGTCCAATTATGCATTAAGAGACACAATGCAGGGTTTCTACATTTAAGGATGGACGTCATTTAAAGATGTAGTGTTTTCTCAGAAGAGAGAGAGGCAACCATTCACTAATCAAACTGACAAGTTGTAGGGCTAATAACTAGTCTTCTTTCTTTTTCTTTTCTTCTTGTGTGTTTGTGTATCAGGCAAGATACAAATAATTTCTTTCTCTTCCCTTTTTCCTCATCCTTTCCTCCCTTTTCCACTTTTTTCACAAATTTTAATGATTGATTCACATTTTCTACTTTAAAAAAAAAAGTTCAGGAAGTACCACCGTGAAAGAATTTGAAAGCACAGAAAGTCCCATCCTAAGAAGTTTTTGTTACTATAATTAAATAATGTGTCCTGCTACAGGCAAAGTGATGTCTAGAACTATAATTACTGAGATTAAACCACTTTTATATAATATATCTAAAGTACTAACGAAATTCCAAGATTAAAAAAATTAAAAGTCACAGCAATTGAGAACTTTGCATTGAGAAAGAGGAAAGAGCTGTGTTTTGAATTTACAGGTTTTCAAATGATTGTTCAATCGACATTGGCGCTATATGGATCATTTTTCTTTATGAAAACCTGGAAGCTTTATGCCTGCTGTGATAAAAATAAATTACACTCCATGCAGCAAAAGTGCTATTCAAAAAAGAGGACAGTTCTCAGGCTCTTAAAGTTCTCACTTCCTATTGAAAATGACAGCAGCTCTCTCTCATGCTGTAGTATCTCTGGCACAATAGATCAGAAATCATACACAGAGCCACAAGATGCTATCTAACTTATCATTACACACACAGGGGTCTATTCTCCTCTCGCGATGCAAGCACAGGGCTCCTGCTGGCACTAATGGGAGCTGCACATGCACATCAAGGACAGAAACAAACCAGCAGTACATCAACTTTTCTTACCCCAACTAAGTTACAAAAGTTTTTAAACAACCAGAAAGAAAAGTCAGTAAATTGTCTCGTAATCATTCCAGTTCTTCTACTTTACTTTCATAACTATTCTACTATAGTAGTAATTCCTTTTTTGTGTAACTTTCCTTAAGAGGATTTAAAAGCACTACAATTTCATCAGTTCAACTATATTACACCCCTGTGAAGTAAGTTTTATCTGACATATCTTGCCCAAGGTCATATGGAAATTATATGGCAGGGACAGGAATTGCACTTATCAGTATCCTAGTAGTTCCCTGTTTTAACCAGCAGGCCATACTCCTCCTCTATGCATGCACAATAACCAACAATTCTACAAGCAGAAGATTGGATTAGCCATTCAGCGATGAAAAGGTTTGGATTAGCCATTGGATTAACCATTCAGCTGAAAAAAGGCTTCTCACAAACACAAATCTCAAACTATTTTTATAGATTCAAAATGCTAAATGAAGAAAGCAAAAACAAAACAACAGCCTGTGAATCACCCAAAGTAATAGTTTCAGTCTCTTTGCCTTTTTAGGGCACGGTCACCATTGCCTTAAAATGTCAGGCAATCCATGCAAAACCAACATGAGTTAAGGGCATACCATACCTCAGCTCTCATTACACATAAGCAAAACAGATCATGTGGAACCCTCAGCTAAACTTGGCAGCTGTGTAGCCTATGGAAAAACATACTAACACAGTCTCTTCTATCAAAGCAGCCTTTAGAAATAGCACAGCTTTTTCTACACTCAGTGTAACATATCTTAGGTACAGGTTTTCATATTTACCAAATGTTACATATTTAGATGCCAATTAAATTTGTAACTACAAACTATTAAATTTTGAAGAAATTTGGATTTGGACCATAGCATGGAGAAAAATAGAATCTAATGAAAAAAGTGAATATATGTGTGTATGTGTCTTTCCATATCCAAGATCAGCATTTTACATCATTAAAGGGAAGATGATATTAATGTAATCTGATAGAAGTAACCTGCCATATTCACACCTATTACTAAAATAGCATGTGACTTTAAGGCAAAATCAACATTAACAACACATTCTCTAGAGAGTCTTTGGATCTTTCACCTTATGAAATCAGAACTCTAAGAGGAAAAAGATTTTATTAAAAATCAAACACACAAATAAAAAAACCCAAACCTGAAAACTAGAGACGAAACTTAAGGGAGAAGAAAATCCATAATCATGAAGCTTACAATAAAATTACATGCTGGTAGCGCAGTAGGCAAAGTTAAGAAACACATTATAGCAAAAGTAGTAAAACGAGTGTTATGTTTAATGCTTCAGAGGCTGTGTAAATGAAGCCACCTCATTACTTACTAAGGAGATTAAAAAATAAAATTAAAATATTGGATAGGTTTCTTGGTAAGCAAAATTTGCTTGGCTACCTTACAGGTTTTTTTAGATACCTTGGGATGTAAACCAGTCCATGGTAACCAGAACAGCAGAGAAAAGGGACAAAACAAGTCCCTATCTTCCCTAGCTACTCAGTTGTGGCTCTTTCCAGACTGCAAACAGTTGCTATTGCCTTAGGGTTGCATTATTCATCTACTATTGGATGCAAGGACCACAAGCAGCTGGCCTTTTAACATAGAGGAGGAAGGGAGAAAAAGCCCTCCCACAAAAGGGATATCAGAACAGTTTTGGGTACTCATATAAATTTTTTTGTATTTATTGAGGTGGGGATGGAATAAATTATATACATTATGCCATAAGTCTTTTCCCTTCTTCTCCCCCAAGCCCAAAGGGTAAAAAAAATACCTTCAAATCTGCCCTTCTCTCTCAGTAGAGTGTTCATGTGTTGAAAAACCAGTAAAGGAACATATCAATTTGAAGTTTCCAAAAGGTAATTATAAACAAGAGGAAGGGAAAAATATTTTTGAAATTATGAAAAATACCTTGACAGTGACTCCCTTAGACTCACATTTAGCCCTTGAAAAATATTCTGCCAAAGGGTGCATTTTGACAGGGAAAAGATGAAGAGAGGAGAGAAGAGGCAGCAGTCTGTCATAATTGATGACACTGCAATGCAAGCTGAAGTCAAGACTGCATATTTACAAAATTCATTCAGGGTGAGATTTTTAAAGGGGAAAAAAAAAAAGCCAACAACAGATACAGATGGACCCAACCTTTAAAAAACATAGTGGGACTACAACAGACAGCGCAATACCGCAATACAGTCAATATAACCACATCATACATGCAAAATAATTCAAGGGTCATTTTCATAATTCAGTATGGCATGAGATTCAATATAAAATGAAAAAGCTGGAAGAATTTTTTTTTGTATGGCTTTTTTTTTTTAACTAATTTTAGAATGACACTGCTGAGCTATGTGCCTTTGGCCATAATAAGACTTCAGTGTTAGAAATTTTCACCCCAAATTATTAGTTTAAACTGAGCTTAGACCACCAATCTGCACCATTACAGTGCAATAATAATTAAGCGAATCTGACTGCCACATTCTAATGTTCCTACTCTTTGCTTTTACTGTTTGACCTCATCTCCTCCTCCCTTCAGCTACACCCTAACTCTCGTGCAATCCCAGGGTTAAGCAGTTCAGGGCTATGATCCAGTTAAAATTGAGCTGGAAGGAAAGGCAGGAAGCAGGAGAACTGCAGGGAGCTAAACTGCCCTAATTTGTTACTGAAGACTAATCGATGGACAAAGTGACCATATTTTATGTAGTCTTCATACAGCTGCCAGTAAGGAATTTCTTTTCAAGCAAATTCAGCTGGCAGCTTGCCATCAGATTCAAAGCAAAAGACAGGTTCAAAATCAAGTTGGAGACGACACTTGCCCAGTTATTAGCAGTGATGTGTCCAAGGTCAGGGCAAAGGTATATCAGTAAAGCAAAGCACTTCCGTTCCCTGTTCCACAGAGATCCAGGAGCTCATCTTCAAGAGGTGTCAGTCCGGATCTTTTCTCCAGCGCTGAACTCACACTTCACTTAAACAAATATGACTAATCCTGTCCCAAAGGAAGAGCACTATATAATCTCAATACCAGCAATACCAGTTGGGCACAGATGTACATGAGATAACAAGCCATCTCAAAGTGAATTATCTAGTACTTATAAAATGGATAGGAATTTCAAAGGCTACAAAAGTAGACAAAGTTTGGACTAGTATTACACAGGCATCAAAATTCATGCCATAAAGTATATTTATTATGTAGAGAGTCTTAACAATTCACAATTTAGGAATACAGCTAGTCTCCATATTTAACACGCATTCTAACTGCAGGGCAAATTTAGAGTCCCATATATTAATATACAGTGGACAAAACCACTTTAAATAAAAGAAATAACTAAAAATCTGTTTAACCTAATCCTCCTATTACTAAAAAACCTTCCTCCAAAATCCAATTTCCCAGGTCACAAAATCGTTCTTTTCCACAAATAGGAGATATAAACTGTCTGAGAAAAAACCCTCTGCATGATCCTCATGCTCATTATTTTCAAAAAGAAAAGGTGGGTACAAATACACAGTAAAGCATAGAAGTGAATATGAAATATGTGCTTTTCAGTTCTGAGAGCTGTGCAGTTTTTTGCTAAGGTTGTTCACGAGAAAGCCCAGTCACCCAGATCCGTTTTGTATTTCTAATTCTCCCATTAATCGAGCCAGATCCAAGCCACCTAAAAATTTTAACCAGAGTCCTGGCAAAATATCCATTCAGGCTATCAAGTTGTTTAGATCCACTATTGTGCACCTCAAGCAGTTATACCTGCCATTTCCCAAAAAATAATTGTAAAGAAATTCAAATAATGCATCTTCACCTGACATTAAAGGCATATCACCTGAAAAGAGAGAAACTATATTTTCAGGCTTCCCAACCACTTCTAAATGAAGCAAGGAGAGAAAACTAGCCTTATGCTGCAAGGTTATATTCCAAGTTTGGTAAGAAGAACAATGAGAATAAATAAAAACTTTTTTTTTCACTATTCAAAGGGATGAGAACAGCCTGGATTAAAGTTAGGGTTATTTCTACTAAGCATGTAATTTAAATTTTACTTGTAGTTATCTAAGATATGATATGATTTCTCCCTCTATTTCAAAATGGAACATATGTAAAAGTAAATTAGGAATGTGTCACTATTTTTACAATGCTATACTCTCTTAGGACCGATATTTTAATTATTATACTGTCTAATAAATCGGGTGGAGGTGCAAGGTGAAATGTTTCATTATTTTCCTGCTGATATTTGCATCTCATTTTTATTGCTGCTCAAAATGCAATTTCACATATATCCAAGACTGCATTTGTATTATTTAAAAGGAATAAAAAGGAAGTGAAATTTTGATTATTGATCCACACTGCTGACCTTTTTAGATTTCAGTTAATGACAAGCATTTTTAATTTAAAGAATAAACACAAACAAACCAGAACATACAGAAATGCCAAATCCATAAAATAAATGCTAGAGCCAGTACTAAGATTCATACAAATTCTATAATAAGAATTTTTGCATAGTTTTTTCATGTAAATTCACTATGATAGACATGTAAGAAGAATATATTGCAAAGCCAAGATACTCATACAAAAATTTCGTAGTAACTATACTTGAGCTTGAAAAAGCAGCTAGTAAGATTTTCAGTCCATGAACAAAATTATTCCCAGGGTGAAAACAGCATGATTGCATGAGAGGTTTGTTTTTAGGTGCATGCACTACCATAAACCTGCTCTCTATCCTGAGTAATGGGCATTCTATAACATTTCAGTTATTTGAATTTTACTGTCAATTACTTTCAGTTCTAAAAGGATTTTCTTTAATCCATTATTCTCGATCAAGATAATGATTTTTCAGAATTCTAACATCTTAGCAGTGCGCTACATTGACCACCTTAGACAATGAAGTGCCAGGTGTTTTTCCAGATGGAGTTTATTTGTATTCCACAACTAAACCAGAGTATTCACAGCGCCACACACATATTAGACTCTGCTTACTAGTTGCAGGTAGAGCCTCCTTCGTGAATCACCAAGACGAGAGGATATCATCTCGTAGGTTGCAGTAGAAATACTCATGAATTACACTTTTATATTATCCTTCAAGAAGAAGAATAGTAAAGCACATTTATTCAGTGTTTTAAGACAGCTTCAAATGATCTGATGCAATAGACATTTTCTTCTGAAAAATCAAAAAGGATGAGATAATGCATTTCAAGGTCAATCGAAGCAAGGGTGCATCAGGAAAAAAAGTGTTTAAACCACAGCAGATTTAACAGCTTAACCAATAAAGCTACTCTAGCCTTCAGTCAATGGGAATCAAAACAATGATTTCAAACTATTTTATTCAATCTGCAGGCAGGATTACTTGGTGATAAAGCTTTTTCCCTCTTTCCTTTACTAAAGAGGTGAATATTTCTCCTATTTTTAAGACTTCTTTCAGTAAATTATGCACCCTTTTCAGGACTACAGCCACAAGGACACAGACATTCTCTAAAGTTTGTAGGTTTACGTTCTTGCCTTTATTACCCCAGAGCTCAAATACTTACATATATGCTCACTGGAAATCTGAAAACGTAAGGAGTTTTATTACATTTACAAAAAATTATTTTCAAATCTCCATCAAGCCCCTCCAAATATACAAAAGGCAGTTTTATTTTCCTTTCCTCATATGATGCCATTTGCTAACATAAGCAGAACAAACACTGGTGACCCAAAATACAATCAATTACTATATTCAGATTCTTTATAACCATTGAGAGTTTTCCTTAATAATCTGAAATTTACCTCTGTGTAACTTTAAAAATCACATTCATTGGAAGTTCCTCTTTCTTTCCTGCTCCTGCCTTCTCCCCCTATTCAGATATATACTGATTTTCTGAAGTCTATGAATTCTTTAAAATAATACTTCAGATTTTAATAGCAATTAACATATCAGTGTACAAGGGGACTGCACAAAGTGATTCCAAAGTAAATTAGTCTGAAAATTGCCCTAATTGTTATGCCAGATGATGTCCTCTACGTTTTGTCTTGGGAGAAAAAGGTCTTTCTGTCTAAATGCCATTATGTGTCATCCTAGCTGAGCCTCCTGCCTAGCGGGGACATTGAAGTTGTACAGCAGGAGCCGCTTCTCAGGCCTTAAGAACTACAGTAAATCTTCAAACAATTTATCCAAACAAAGGCCAGTGTGTGGAGAGAAAAATACACGGGAAGCAGATGAATAAGCAACATCAATTATGGGGGGGTTGACCTTTCTGCCCCACACCATGGCACAGATTTCACACCAAATCGCAGCAGATTGAAGTTGACATGCCTGGAGTGAAAACACTGGTCCTCACAATGTTGCCACTCTACATTCACAGAGCTGTAGTAAGGAGAGGAGGAAGAAAATGAAGAGAAGGGGAGGGGTGTGTGAATGAAAAATCACGTATAATGTGCCTGGGTTTATTTTACAGAGAACAAAATGGCTCAATTTGAGCACTTAGACTGTCGAAATTGGCTAGTGTGAGATACAAGAGGTTCATCCAAGGGGACACTTGAATCAGGTGCCTTCAGTGATATGACCTAGGAGAAGGGATGAGGAGAAAAAAGGTAGTTCTTAAAAACTTGTAAATGTTGTTGAAGATCACATAATTTCTCACCTTTTTTTAAAATATCTGTATATATAGGCATAAAAAAGATTGTATATAGTCACAGCAGCTGATATTTACCTTCAGCTAAAATCAAAGTGACCAGACTAAAAGTATTTTTACAGTAGTAAAAAATACTGTCTCATGCAGCATTATTTTGCCACACCAAAAATCCAAATCAACCTACAGTCATACCTACATTTGGAAAGATTCAGAACCCATCCCAGGAAACACCAGACTAACTAACGTGTACTTTCAAACCACCTCAATCAAAATTCAGGTTTGGGCCTTTAGAACAGCTGAATTAAAGATTTCTTTTTCTAGATTGGCCACAGACAGATGATTATTAAATATTTATAAGTCTTTGAAAAGAATTGAGTACATTTGTTTTGTTTATTGTGTGGAGCTCCTCCTCCCCCTTCTTTCACCCACTCAGTCTTTGAGGGATCTATGAGTGATCATTTTATTTGAATACTTCCCTACTTGGTTAATGGAAAGACAGATCAGTCAACCCTACGCAGCCTGTTTCGCATCAGTGGAATCCTAAAGTTTAATATGCAATCAGATCAACAGCTTTTGTCTCATTCCAGAGGACCTTAATATACAAACTGCTACTATTTCATGATGATGGTAACTAAACACCACCAGTTCCAGGTCAGACTGAAAAGACTAAAATAGATAAGCTTACAATAACACTTACATTGATCCTAACCTTATATAGCATCATTAAAAAATTCTTAACAAACTATTAATCTACCAACAAATTTTGCTGCTTAACTATGAAGTCCAGGTTTAAAGACTAACATTTGTGATGTCAGACCTCAAAAATGTGAACATTTGCTTCTTAATGCTGACAGCATGCTGAATTCAGCTTCTCAGCTTGGCACAAGTTTCACCACTGTCAAGAAAGAAAGCTACTACCTTTTCCCCAGGTATTACATCTGTAACATTCTTTCCCAAGCTACTCAGACCTTAGACATCTATCTGGACGAAAGAAAACTGTGAAGGAAAAGTCACGGCATATGGAAATATGACATTGCTTTCCCAGAAGACTTGGACTAATTTCAGAATCAGAAAATGAAATCTCATAATATGACCACAGGTTTTAGATGCTGTGCTGGTACTAGAAAACCCCACGTTTTGCTCTGAAAATTAACATCTTGTCTGAAAATACTCTCCTATTTTCAATATATCACATAGTACAATGAAAGGACTAATTGAGAGCGTATTAGCACACCTGATAGCTTTATGCTCAAGAACAATGCTATTACTGAGTTAAGAGACATAGACATAAACTTTAATAGACTATTGAGCTGGCAATACACATCTCATAATCTCTAAATACAGCTATCTTGTGACTTTATTAGATTCCATGATAGCTATTCCCTAGAACATCTCAAGAACTGTTGTTCTTGAGTGTAGGATTAAAGAATACCTTTCCACTGAGACTGACCAAAGGACTCCCCACAATAGGTGTCAGAGGTGATCTAGAAAGCACTGTAGCTAGAATTTACAGAGGTTTCAGCCACAGAGTAGAGAAATTTTGAACTCTGAGTGCATAAACAGAGTTCAGATCAGTGTTCTGATCTTTAAGTGGTTTTCTTAAGACCAAAACAGCCCCATTCATCTTCTTTAGGATGTGTTTTTTGGTTTTGGTTGTGGGGGTTTTTTTGGAGGCTAAGAATTATTTGAGGGAGGGGTTTTCATCTTGTTTATGTCAGTTGCTAAAACTATATTCCTTCTTTGACTTTGAGAATAGTTAGGTAAATGCCTGACTATTCTGTGTGTTACAAATCTTGGAAAGGAGGACTCCAGATAGTTATGTTATTTTCTCTCATAATTCACAACAGGTCTGCATTACTTTTGCTCTTTACCTATTAGTTCCACATATTGTGCCAGCAGGTCTGCTGGTTGGCCGATATGGTTAAAACACCCAAGTTCTCTGAAGTCTACCATGGTGACAAGCATCTCCAAACATATTGTAGCTCTCCAGCCCTTATAAGCATATCACGAACCAAGAAGCTGCAGCCTCAAATTGTAACTTACAGGCCACAGTCACCAGGTCAGCCTTTCACAACTATAATGTAAATGCGACAAGACTAATCATCAGAAAAGACAATTTAAGGCAAATACACTGTGCAAGATCAATCCCTGCTAGCCACCCATCCAGCCAGAGGCACATTTGACACTAGCAGTGAGAAATCCTCAGCTCTGGAAAAAGCGCTGATGAGCGTTCATTGGCAAAAATGAAACTCGGGAAAACAATGAAGAAAGGAAGACCTGAGTGTTCAATCAAACTCAGAATTCGTTAATTCTCTTGTGAAGTCTATTGCCTAATTTACCTCTAATAAAAGCATAATATTTTAAGCGCAAAAGAATTGCTACATCTGTCATGTCCCTAAAAAAAGGTAAGAAAAACCTGCATGCACAGCAGACAGAACTCAGAGCAAGCTTGCAAGGTTCAAGTGAAAACTTCCAAAGCATAAAAGCAACTACCACAATCATATAACACTGCTTGAACCTTTGTCCTCTGATATTGTTCTATGTTACTTGATCAGGTCAAATTGAAGAGTGGGGGGTTAGTTTTTGTTTTGTGAAGAGTTTATGTCCTTCACTTTCCACATTACACCAGACTGCGTTAAGAAAAATAAAAGGGTTCTGTGGAGCCCATCTGAACTAATCATCTTTATATCGATTATGAAAATAAAATAGTGCCAAGTAGATTATTTCAGAAAGACAGCGTACCAGTACATTCACATAAGCACAAATAAATACACATATAATATGCATACATGTTCATGTGTGTGTACATGTATTAATATTCGTCTTACACAGAGAAAAGACATAGGTAAGGCAAAAGACTCTTTTAGCTACATCTATAGTCCATTATTTTAAAAGTTACTAGTTATTTGACAGAACTAATACTTATGCAAGGCATAGTAGTAGAAACTGTCTTCATTTCTAAGATTTCACACATTCCCTAATTAATTCAAGGGGACTTACAGTTTTAGATAACATTCTTCCTTTTATCACCTGCCATCTAGCAGTTGGTATAATGTCAACACTTACACCTTTTTTTCCAACTGAAATCATTTTTAAAACATTTTTATCCTAAAATGTTCGCCTCGATTTTTCAAAAATTATCTTAAAGATAAGAGATTTCTTTCCATTTCAGTCCCACAACAACGAGAATGTCAGCACAGCTTTTTTGACAGACAAATTATTGAATCAAAGAAAGAATATGCCATTAAGCCCACAGGTTAGGAAGTGCCAGGAATGGTTTAAAGAGATATCCCATTTATCTTCAAAACATGCACGGAATGTCACTAATGTGTGTTTATCATGTATAATCAGACAAAGAAAATATCGAAATAAAGTACTCCTGCATACAATAGAAGTCTCCTTCCATCTCTCAAGATATCAGTGCTATTCAAATAGAATAATAATGATGAAACCTCCTTTCTTGAAAATGGAAATCAAGTGAAATGTAGATAGAAATGATTTTTTTGTAGTTGATGTACGTTTCTAAAGTGCATTAACAGGAAATCCAGAACTTTTTAGGTCAATTATATTGTCAGTATTGTCAATGCCACTGAAATGAATACCTAAGCAGTGCATATTCTTGCTGGAACAGGGTTAGAGAAGAAATCCTGTATTCAATTACTTGGAGAACAGGAACTACAGGCACATGCTTAGAGGCTTGCTTTGTTCCAATCTTATTTTTATTTTTAATAAGTCAAAAGGCATCCAAGAAACATATAACTATATATGTTTTAAAATCCACAGTCTCCAATGTTCTCCTTTTTAATTTTTGTTTTCCTTATGACATATATTTCTTAAAGCCTATTTTTGGTAGCCAAGTGCATCACCAAACACTAAGTCACAGTTTTCATAATCAATTTTCCAAGATATGATGTGACAGGTCCACAGAGTTAACTAATATATAGGCTCAGTATAAGAATAGTAAGCAAGGGTTTTTTAAACATCTGAAAGGTATTGGAAATCAAAATGGTGATGACTTATTGATGGGATAGGAGGTTTTATCAGGTGAGCTGAATAAATGCATTTGGAACATTATTCTTCTGAACAAAAATTTTTAACAAAAGTAGTCCTGTAGATTTGCAACCTACAATCCCAGCAGGAGACAAACAGACACCTGATCTTTCCATCATTCTCAATGCTGTATTTATGAACAATTTCTTTTTCTATGTGAAATTTTAAGAGGCCATATAGAAGGCAAAGTGTTTTATCAGTGTCAAAAATAGGAGTTGGTTATATAAAATATCACAAACTGAAAAAACCCAAACACTTGGCATCTTCCAGAAAAAAGAAATCTTGTAAGAAATCCAAAAAGCAAGAGGCCTCTAAAAAGACTCACAATACTCTTGTGTCATCCTCCTACCTGTACCTTATGAGTTTCAATGAACAGATATGGCCCTTCTTTCAGCCCATTTATTTAAGAATTCACACGCAGCTCAGTGGCTTTACCCATTGACCAGCAGTATCTGCCATTACAGGGTTCTCCCTCTCAAGTCAGGATATATGTGCTTTCTATTGCAGCCCTGTGATCAACAAAGCTCTGATAAGAAACACACTCTTTAGCTGCACAGCAATATTTCTACTCCTACTCGACAAACACCCCAGTGCCCAGATTATCATCTGTCATATGGTTAAAAGTGCATGCATGTTGCAGTCACTTACATAATCTTGAGGTTTAGTGTCTTCTCTATCATGTACAAATATTGTTCAAAGAACAAAAAACCCCAAAGCAGAAAGGTTGTTCCACAGAAGATAAAGAGGAGATTTAGAGGGAGAGAAAGCCTGTCTAAAAGAGGAACAACAGAAGGAGCAATAAAAGCTTATGAGAATGACAATAAAAGAACCAGCAAGTGAGAGACAGCAAGAAATAAAGACAAAGCAAAGGTGGACAAGGAAAGGAGCGCAGTAAAGCTCTATTAAGCTATGTTTCACACTGTCTGCCGGGGTTTACACCTTGAAGAAGGCACTTGCCACAGATGTATTTTTATGCCTTGAGAAGTTATAACATTGCACTTCAGCAAGAGTTTGGTGAGAAACCCTCAGATGCCTTATCTTACAACAATTATTATATGTGTTTACCTATGCATTCAGGCACGTTTCAGAATAGTATTCAGTTTCTGTTATTTGGACTACTTGTTAAGAATTTTTTAAAAGTTTTTAAGTTAACCACTTCAATCTTTTAAGTGTAAACCCTCTCTTTTCCAGCTCAGCTCAAGAGTTGAAAGACAAATATAGAAAAAAAGAGAAGAAGGAGGAAAAAGGAGTGATCATGTAAAAGTTTAAGTGTATTCAGGAGGAACTTGCCAGTAATATTGCCAGGCTGGTTTGTTTCTCAATAGTAAATTTTTTAACACTTGTTAGTTTCATCCCATTTTTTTTCAGATATTGTGCTGACAATTACTTTGGTCAAAACAGGTCAAGTTGCTCTTTTAAAGAGCTTAAAAAGTACTCTGTTTTCCCAAGAGTTATAAGACTGAATTATTTTCCTCTTGGAACCATACAAAACGTAATTCCTCTGAAGAAAAAAAAAACACTTAATGTATTCATGTGCATATCTAGGACATATTTATACTCTGCACATGCACACACACACACTGGTAATACATGGCGGGGGGTTGATTTTTTAAAAGCTGTATTTAATTCTTGATAGCCAGAGATTGTTGTGGGGGGAAGGCATGGAAAGGTTGAGGGTTTTGTTCAATGGCAAAAAATGTTTACCCTGTAATCATGTTATATTTGTATTTTATCTCATTCACTTGCAAGATACAAAGCCTATTTATTTTCTAAAACCTAAATATTTTTTCAATACAGTAATCATTGTGAGCATAAATATAAATGGTGTGGCTTGCAAGCGTAAGTTCAAAACAGTCAGAAAATTATTGTCAGCAGCCTTGCTGTTCCTGAGGTTCTGATATGTTTAGATCAAGTTTTAATATGTTGATCTTTGCAAAAATAACACAATTCCTGGTCTTCACTGAATCATAAATCTGTACATATAGGTCTGTACTAATGGGGCAATTCTAACGACTTTCCCCAGGTGGATTGTTCCAAAAATGACAGAAGTTCAGTGTCTTTTCTTTTTGTGGTTTAATTGCCAAGAAGTTCAGTCAGTTCAGAAGGTCTTTGGACATAAATACTGATATGGTCAAATGCAGGCCAGAACATTTAAAAAGGAATAATTTGAACTAAAAAAAATTAAAATGTTATCTCCACCAAAATCTACAATATTAAAATTTCTAATGTGCACTTTACTTACTAGCCCCCATTTTCTCAACAGCAAATTCCTGTTATTAGAAAAATAATCTATATCTGAGAGTTTATAAGACTGAAGGATTTCCCTAACATTAAGCGATTGATTTACAAATCAGTCCCAACAAGATTAAACCATATTAAGTTCACAAACAAATCTTTGCTCAAACACCTCATTGAAATTATGAATTTCAAAAATTCCATTTCACTCAAAATCTCAAGACTTAAGTTTGGAATTGAAAGATGCTCTTCCCAAAGACCACTGACTTCATATTTTCCTCTGAAGAAATTGCTCAATATCTAAGCAATCTGTGGTCCCCTGCAATATACTAAGGGAGGTGATGCTTCCAATATTGTATGATAAACTCCTGCTATATGAAGTTTTGCTGTAAATACTCACTGCCTCCAATATTCTGAAAAACAGAGATGTAGATGAACATTCCACCTCCTGGAAACTTGCAGGTTAAAAATAAAATACGTGTATATATGGTTAAAAAAATTTAATATAGTAGAAAAGTAAATAAAAAATAAATCAAAAGAGTAGTATAAGACAGCATTCAACTCTTTGCCTCTTGAAAATTTAAATGAATACTCCTTGAGAGCAAACTACAAAATGCTAACCTTGAAGTGCTGAGTGGCAGAAAGAATTATGGGTTATTGTACTGTCAAAATGCCAGACAGCTGTATGTTGAGTTACCGTGTTATTTAGACAATCAGAAACTTGGAAGCTAATGTGACATATTTTTTTCAGTGTGAAAGCTCCTGACATGCGTCATGATAATTTCTAAAGGGACAAAATGTTATATAAAAAACACGGTGCCTTTATGAAACTGCCTAACAGGTACAACACTGTTGCAAGTAGAATTCACATTAAATGCTACAGATAAATAGGATTGATTCAGGACATTAGAAAAATTGCTATTACATCATTTGGTTGTTCATTTGTTCTATAAATTTTATTATTGTCATATCTGGAGATACTCCCATGTATAGAGTCTAGAATTACCTAGCTATTTATTTTATGTCTTTTTGCTTAAACATTTTTCTAATTTTACCACCAAAGAGTCCCTATAAACCATTATTTAGGTATTTTCTGAAGAGAAAATAGGCTGTATTGCCTACCTTGAGACTGGAAAAATTCACATCCTTTATGTACTGATATGGCTCAGAAGACTCCAAAACTTTCATGATTCATTTCCTCCATTCCACAAAACCCAATATTTTCTGTACCTAAGATTAGCTCAGTCTTAAACATTGACTAATTAAATGCTGATTTTCTATTAGAAGGTTAGATTAGTCTAGTATTAATGGGTTAAAACAGCATTAGGATCATGACTCGCAGTTCATACAGTTGCCCACACTGTCTTATGCCACATAAGGAATCGCTTCAGAACAGACTAGACAGAAGTTAAGGTTTCATGTTCATTTGAATTTGGTTCAGATACTGAAATACGTTTCTTCATAATTTCTGAATAGTCTTGTGTCAAGAGGGGATTTTCTTATCATTCAAATAATCTTATCAACACTCTGAGGTGGCATCAACATTCCATATCAAACTGCATAATCTGGTCACCATTCAAATGAAAATATTTACCAATTGCAAATGTATCTGTTGAACTGAACTGTTAAAAAGACAGAGCTCTGTATGCTTCTTTTATAGACATATTAAGAAGCACAGGACACTGCTGTGTGAAGACCTTCCAAACTTCTGAGAAGACCTCAGGACCACAAGGCAAGAAAGCTGTTCCTCAGTTACACAAAACAACATTGAAAGGATAATAAGATGATGGCATATATATTTAGAAGAATATTGAGGAATAAGGAATATATATCTTTTATATATCTGGCATAAGGGTAAATAAGTTGTGAATATAATTTTCAACCAAAGCATCCCCAATAAGAAAAGGTTGAAAACTGATTTAGAGAAGAACCACAAAAGTTTAGAACAGTACATAGCATCTCATATCAAAATCCAAGGAAAACAATGTTTCAACACTAGTACAATAAAAAAAGGGCATGACTTGAAAACAGTTAGCCAGTGCACACAAATGAACGTACGTATGAAATGTCAATAACAGGTTCTTCAATCCCACAGTGTAACAAGACTGAATGCTTAGAGACTGAAGCTATCCAACTCCAGACTGGGAATAAGAAACGTGTTTTTAACAGAAGAGTCTAGAGCTCTCTTCACTGTTGAGGTTTTTTGTTTTGGCTTGGTTTGGTCGTTTATATCAAGACAAAATCCATGCTATCTTTTACATGATAATCAATTTCAGAATTAGTTTTAAAATCTGCTATACTCAAAGTCAAACCATTATTACAAATGTACAAATTTATAAATCTAGGTAAAGTGACCAGATTGAATACATCTTCATAGATAAGGTTACTCTACTAAAAAGTTTTAGTAGTAATTTTTTTATTTAATTCGTTTTGTGTCTTCATGTTTTCCACACAAGGCAAAACTCAGATACATCTCCATAATTGGACAGCTATTTTTGAACTGTCAGATGTGTGAACAGTACCCTTTCTTTCAAACTAATGTGCATTATTTTCATTAACAATGCATTCCATGTGCTGTCATATTGCTTACACACCTATCCTAAATATACCTAATAAAGAGTCATTACTAACCTGAAAAATATCAGCGGTAACAAATGCCATTACCTTGTTGTTTATCCTCATTGGTACAGAGCTACAGAACCGTGAGTTATCCTACGTCCAATCTTTCAGAACAGTGAAAAAACTAGCCATTTATTTCAAACTTCCACTTTATGGTATTTGCCAAATTCTGATCATGTTAAATTATGCCTATTACACAATTAACACTTGGGAAAGGGGAGTTAGTAACCTCTTGTTAAAGACCTTTGCCAATATAAAACATTCACATAAGAATTATAAACAACAAGATAACAGCCAAGTTTGAGAGCAATCAAAATTAAACAACATGATTATATAGACTCAAGGCATGAAACGCATGCTTTTCAGATCATTTATTGAGCTGGTAGGTGAATTTTATCAGAATACGCAGTACCTTGCAGCCCATTGTTCTCTTTCTATATATACACATTGAGAGAACATTTATGACAGCAATGCATTAGGCATTTGTATTAGAAATGTTTATGGTCTTTTGTCATCACACTTGAAAAGAACAAAATCTTAAGCATTTACAGTGCAAGGTTAAATAACTTATTTAGCAGCGATATTCATATTTTATAGCTTTTCTGAACTACCAGCATAATGCTTCACCTGATTGTCTCTCAATGCAATATGATACAATATCACTCCTACCTCACCTGCATCCCATGACCATCAGATAAAATATTTTTGATGCTCATTCTCTGGTTAATACCAGAACAGAAGTCTTTGCTTACTGTTCAAGCTCACAGTAAATTAAGAAAAATATTTTAGCTCACTTTCAAAATTTAAATTAGAGATGGGAATAGACCATATTAATTTCTGTTCATCAGCTCACTGGACAGAGACTCAGGTTTCTCTCATCCTTCAAAAGAAAGCACAGAACAAATAATAGAAGCAGTGAAAGGAATATGCTATATTAACAACACCAATACATTCCCTTTAGCAGCAAGGGGAAAACTGTTTCTCTTATGTCTTTAAATATATTTGCAATATTAAAAACTGTTTAAATAAGACAGATATTGCAGAAATGAGATCAAAACATAACTTACTCTACATAGATATTTTTTATTTTGCAGCTTAAACCTGACGTCCAGCAAAAATACAACCATGAACAAGGATTTTTTTAGTGCCAAAGTGAACCAAGAGGAGGGTTTTTTATTTGCTTTGCTAGAAATTTGTACTTTGACATTCAGAATTATAAATCTGCAAACTTCATGAAGATTACAATATTATCGCTAATAATCTCATTACAAGCAAGGCACATTCAGCAAATATAAATATATACAAACAACGGACGGAAAAATACTACATATTGACTTAAGTGCCTTACAAATACATTGGAGTTATATACAAAATAATTCTGATTACAAAAACAAACAATTTAGAAAAATGAGGAATTAGCACCGATGAACAAAGGCTGGCTCTCTACAAGGCTTGAAAAAGTAAAGGCTTGACTCATTAAAAATATTTCCTTGCATTAGATTCTTGCTAAGACAAGTCTGATCAAAGAACTACATATATTTTTTAGTATTTAAAATTAAATTTCAGAGATGAAATTTGCACAATTTCTTTCCTTAGATATGTTTAATTTTAGGAAAAGACAGTAAAGGTGATACTTCCCGTGGTGCAGTGGCTAAACCACAGCGTTGTGAACGCTGAGATCTGGGTTCGATTCCCGGTTAGGACACTCCCCAGGCAGATGGAGCTCGCTAGCCCTGTAAGGCAATCCATCTACGTCCTGAGGACCTCGCTGCCACCGTCCAAGCGTGCTTGGCCCCGGCAGATGAACCTCAGGATTAAAGGGTGGGCTCAGTTCCGCGCACACTGTGTCTCACCTAAAAAATCCAATGCGCAGGCTGGAAGGTGTAAAGACCTTCCCCGGTTCTTCGTTCGCGAAGGGGCTGGCCATTCATTCAACTAAAGCCA
>NW_020955264.1:653968-671468 GCF_003031625.1 Empidonax traillii
CGCGAAGGGGCTGGCCATTCATTCAACTAAAGCCAAGTAAATGAGAATGTAAAAACAAAATTCTATTGCTCTGATATTTCCAGAGAGTAAGTAACTTATCTTGTGTACCTAGAGAACAGGAAGGGGTGGGGGGAAGGGAGGGGGAGAACAGAAAGAAAGCTACATTCCACCTAGTCCTTGACATATACTTAATCAGACAAAAGTCTATCACAGTTATTTTAACAGTTATTAGGCTGTAAAGCAAAATGAGTGTTCATCTCTTTGCCACAATTTTAAAAAAAATATTGCAGCCACATGCCTAAACTCCTCGATGCCTCTGAAGGACTTGAACAGAAATGGCAGCAAAAGTTTGAAAACTGGGGACTACATGGAATTTTAAAGCTCACTAACCTCTTTGAGCAAAAAAGGAAGAGATCTCAAGGTTGAAAGCTTGTCTGGATCTTCTTTAATTCCAAACATATGCTTCTTGTCAGTGAGATACAAGGAAAAAGCCTGGACCTTATCAGCATTTATACCTGGTAGTTTTGTACCCCAAGAATTATTGGACTACCATAAAAATGGTATTGAGAGCTGAGTCTTATCTGAGTTAAAGCTAACATTTCTGCTAAAAGACATTTCAATTATGCCAGATCAGTTGAGGATTTTAAATGAGGAATGTCTCCTCTTCTTTCTTTTTTCCAGCTTATTAATTTTTATTTTTATTTGACAGTTAACCTAATGCTAAGATAATACTGTGTAACTTTAATGCTTAAAATTGATATATAGCCATAGGGCATGCTTTGTGATGGATAGGTTTGGCTTTTATATGAAGAGCCATGGAATTTGATTACTATTTTTCATACTTAGCATTGATGATGAATATTTTCAAGATTAACATTTCATAGAATAAAACACTACTAAAAAGAAAATTATAAAAACACAGAAATGCCATTACCTTTAAAGTACTTCTTTTGCATGTTTCATACAGCGTGAAAAGTTCAGCCAAATGAACAAAAGCTGTAGTGCTATTTACATTACACAGAATTGCTCCCATCATCTATTGATTTATAAACTCTACAACATTCATCCACTCGGCTTCACATAGCTATCTCTGTCCTCTCCCAGTTTAACATCTATTATATACCACAATTGCTCACTGCTTGAATTTTTGTACAGTGCTCATATAAATAGGATGTCTTTCAAACACACTAATGCCTCTCTCTCTCACCCAGTCCCTGCTAATCATTGAAAACATATAGTAAGTAACATTATAGGTTTCCCTGGTTTTGTTCTCTTCCACTGCTGATCACTGTCAGAGACAGAGTATTGAGTTGTGTGGACCTTTGTTTTGAATACATTATTGGTTTATGTTCTATACTGTAATTTGAAAAGAAAAACATGCTATCTGTGAAAATCCAAGCCCAAGAATTCATGTGCTTCCATCAAGAGAACGGAAGAAAATGGGATTTATGCAGTGCAAGACAGGATAAATTCCTCCTCACACTACACCAGGGAAGCTAGATCAAAATTAAGCCCTTAAGATCAAAACCAAATCACAGAGGAGTTGCATTTCCCTGAGTTAGTTTCAGCCTTTGGACATTCACATCTGTGTACCTTCTGTAGACAGATGTACACTGTACACAGAAGGTACACTTCCTACCTGCTCTGGCACACTGAATGAGCCCAATCCTGTGGTGGAAACTCACTGCTGGATGGAGAGCCATGTCAGCCTTCTACAGAAAACCAGAGGCCCTGGCAAGGTACCCAATATGTAGTTCACTGAATCAGGTTATTTTTTCTTTAGCATCTAAACAAATATTCTCAATCATTTCCCTTCATAAATAAAGTCCTTATTTCTAATTTATGCCTATAAGTAAAATGAGGGTAAGACAATATTTTACAGACAATTGTTCTTATAGCAAAAGACACTTAACTTTAAGAATTAGCCTTCCTGTTTCTATACTCATTTCATTATAAAGGGGTTTACCATAAATACTAGAATTTGAATTCCACCCAAGTAATGCATTAATAGATACTAAACCATTAATAATTCTTGTACTTTTTCATAAATGGGCAAAGTCCAATAAATAAACGGGGAGCTGTTACATGTCAGAGCAGGGTTAACAAGCACCAAGGAGATTTCAAAGACAAACTGCAGGCAAGGGCTGCCAGAAGGTAAGATTCATAATGATGCCACGAATTCTGGGGACCCATTTTTTACTGTCCACAATGGCAAGTATCTAAAATTAAATGCTAAGCAGAAATTTGTCCTGTGCTCTGACACATAGTAGTTTAGGTAAACAATCTCTAAAATTAAAAGCAGATTCTTGATAATAAATTCCAACATGTATATCTTCATAACAGACAACCTTCCCTTATAAATCAGAAGTTGTTCTTTCCTCGCAGAAACCTTTCTGTGAGGAAATGAGATCAGATGACTCACCTGAAATATTTCATCCAACTCCCTTCTTCTGTGAATACTAGCAATTAATGCCCAGTTGGTAGGGTGACAAGGAGGAAGTTTAAATATTAAATGGGAACTGAAAGTAGACATGATACTAAGAAAAAGAAGGCTCACCCGAGGGAGGCTATCCTGGTGGTTCTATGATCTCAGTGAAAAAAATCTATCCAAACAATAAATGTGGGTTTTTTTAAAAATAAATCAGTTTTAGTGCTACTATTCGATATATGAAAATCTTCCTCATCAGTCATCTAATCCCACTTCCTTCAGAAAAGAGCATTTTTCTTTCTTCCTCTCTGAATAGTTACCAGCTGGCCACATTTATTACTTTTTGTTTTGTCAACTGATGCTATGCAACCTACAAAGTCTTCTGAATAAGCTACATGCACCACCAGTCTGAGGTAGATATCCAGGACTTTTTTTTTTATTGTTTAGAACTCCTGTATTTGTTACTTCATCTGATACATTATATGACACAGATAAAAGCTCTGATATAAGAGATATAATATATCCAAAAGCACTACTCTATTTCAGTCCTCAGCTCTTGGAAAGTCCCATTACTATCCCAACAAAATCAGAGTTTTACTGAAGAGAAACAGATGTAGTCTCTTCCTTAGTAACACAACATGCTCACTCAGAGTGTCCTGGAACATCAGCACACTCCCTTCATAGCACCATCTGCTCCTCCCGGCTCAAAGGGTTGGGTCTGGCCATGGTGCCGAGTTATAAAATCAAAGTCAATATAAAGATGGTATTAACTTGATTCATTCAGAACAGAAAAAGTGTCAAGATTAAACTTTGCTAGGCCTAAGGATTTATTCAGATACCAGGTAATACAACTGCTGTTAAGGAAATTCCTGAAACTATGTCAACTTCTGTCATTTTCAGTAGAAGTTGATATTATGTTGTGCATATTATCACCTGAGTACAATGTTACTACTGATCCTTGTTTGAGGAAAACTTTTTAAGAGAGAAGGGAAGAAATAACTTCTAATATTAAATTAGTAAATTTTTATTTTCTTTTTCTTCTGTCCACATTCAATTCTAATATTGATTAGGGACACTCTCAACAATCTTAGAAAAATAAAATGATAATGTGAATCACAGCAACTAGTCTAGTTTCCAACAGCAAGAAGATCTGCATGTCAGGAAGTGCACAGAGATAATACGACTGAAAATTTTAGTGACCCAGTAATACTATTTATTTGCTACATACTTTTTCAGATAAAATACAAAACTCAAAGGAATTGTGCTCTGAACCACCTGATAGGTACAGCACAACGTATTTTTAAAATATCAATTGGTAAATTTTTGATTAATGCCATGCTATCTGAAATATACGTAGCCTTCCTGTCTACATTGTCTTTGGAAAGGATATGAGATGGAAATTTAAAGAAAAGAATGCAAAAGAAAAAAAATGAAATAAGGAACAGTATTCAGTGTTCTTGGTTTAAAAACCAAAGCTCCTAAATAAAGCTGGCCAAAAAAAATTGTGTTATTTAGAGTCAGTGTAAAAAAATAAAATGACAGCTGAAAGACCTTATAACCATCCAACCTTAGCTTAGAGTAGCTAGAGAGCTAAAACTATATTTTATCTGAAAATTATATTCACGAGTAATGACAAATACAACTGAACATGAAGAACAATCTTTTCTCCTGCTTCTTAACAGATAATGACTTCAAGGTCATTCCATTAGTGATCACTGCAGCTTTTAAATGAAACACATATAACCCTAATCCAATTAATGAAAGTAGCCTACATTTCTTATACATGCTAATATTGAATGAATGCTTAAACGTTGGTCATTCACCAGTGCATGCACTGTAAGTCATAATCAGAGAAGCACAATAATATTATTGGTGGAAAGCTGGGGAAGAAATAAGGTGACTTAGCATCAGTAACTTTTATATTTAAAATTAAGTAAGGCATAGAGTCAGAAGGGTGCTCTTACTGTTTTTTTCACCCCATGTTTAGTTACTTGACTGATATTAACTTCAGAGAAATCCATGGTTTCATCTCACTTTTCTAGTTGTCCCACACTTTCTTTTCTCTTTCTTGACAAAAATCATATGGTATTTTATGCATGCTTTAATTTCTTTCTTCTAAGACTAACTTTTTTTTCTGTGCTCAGCCTTTTCCAGTCTATACAACTACTGTTTCTGTACAAATTGAGAAAATGTCAAAACAAAATAAATTTTTTTCAAAGACATCTGTGCCCTAAAAAAATCACAGTTTCTGGACAAGAGGCATGGAATGAGACGACCTCAGAAGGGATGGACAGAGTTGTCCTTCTCTTTGCACTTAGTACGGGCTAAGACATGCAAGTTAGCTTAAAACTCAGTTAAAAATGATTAACTGAAGTTTTAACTTAGTTTTGTATCTTTACATCTGGGATAGACACTCATGAGTGTTTAGGGTCACCATAGTTTTTTCAAGCATTGCAATCTGGAGAAATCAAAGATCACACATTGTTAACTGCTATGCATTAGGACATATTTATCTAAATCTCTTTAGACACGAAACATTAACAGAACTTTACATTCTGTGAAGACTGTGTTTGTAGCCTTACTAAATGTATTTTATTATCTTACTGACAGCAGGTGTCAAGGAGGGTCTTAATGTCCATTTCTTTTCACTTTAATATAAGCTATTTTAAAACCTAACTTTAAATTCAGCACCTCATTTGAAACTCCACCAGTGAAAAAGCAAATCCAGACATTTTGTTTCCACTGAAGCTTTTTTAACTGAGAACTCCTCATTCCTGTCAGCATCCCTGAAGAGTAAAACCTTGTGTCACAGAACACAGTTAATTCCCCCAAATACTTGAAATTACATTTAGTTTACTCAAGACTTCTTTTCCTGTTATCTTTAAAAAAAATAAAAAATGCATGGGTAGATGAAAACACACCACTCCAGTAGTGCAGATCATGAGACAGCAACCGCTTCAAGCAGCCACAAGCCATGCACAAGAGACAAAAGAAGCTCCTCCCAGTAGTAACAACTTCCACAGCCAATTGTGTTCTGCTTCCACAGCCTCTGCCTTTCACAGGAGGAAACCAAGTACTAACTACAAAGAACATCTCCTGAAGTTTAAGCAATATTACTATAGTGAAAACAGTGGTCAATAAAAGATGCTTCACAAAAAGGACACAAAGCTCCATTATTGGAATCCTCCTTTAAGCAATTTCTGCCAAATTAACATGAAGAGTTTTGTTCAGTGGCAAAACCAAGATTTATGCTTTCCAATGTGCAAAAAACAACAATGCTCTTCCTGCATGAAAGATGCTAATGCCTTCTTTCTCTTTGTGTCCCTCAAGCAGAAATGTGTATGTCAAGACAGTGACAAATGACAGTACTTGTTAAAGCAGCAGGACCATCAGGTTCTCACCACCTCACTGCAAGTGGGAAAGGCCTTGTGAAGTACATACTGACAGGATCTACATCTCTCTTTCTTTCTTCACTCCATGAGTGAAGCCTCCTTTGCCAAGGCAGTTCAGCATAGCATGGCTCTTTGGCTCTTCTAGCTGTTTCACACCTGTTGGTTTAGATTCAGAAGTTATCAGAATATTTAAATGTTTGCCTACACAACTGGATATAACGGTTTCAGAATAACTCACACGATGTGTGCAGCTTTACATCAAGCATAAAAATCATCTAATCAACCACTGAGAACATTTTAAAAAAATAACAGTAGGAATAGTAAGTGCACACGCACTCATTACCTGACACAGTACGTGTTTGCAGAGGACTGAGCTCTTGAAAGCCGTTTGACACTAAACAACATAGGAAACACACAAAATCAAGACAAAACCACTTCCCCTACCATATTTAAGCACTAATCTTTCACTATTGACCCTCTAGTAATATATACGCAGTCTCCAATCAATCACCTCTATTGCAAAGCACTAAAGAGATCGTATTACACAAGGGAGAGTAAAGATACAAGATTTAAAATAGAAACAGAAGACACTTCATAAACCAAAATACAACACGGCATTGATAAAGCTGGCACATTTTCCAACAGCACTGTTGATTAATGATGTTAGTAGGTAAGCAAACTATTTACAGTCTAAAATACTTATAAAAATTGACAATTAGGAGTTATGAAGAAATTTATACATCTAATTTATTTGTACAGACACGTGACCAATACTGCATTGCTATCAGATTCAAGAATTTGCTGAAATTCTTTATGATAAAGATACAAATTTAAATGTTCCCAGACTGAATCATTAAGAATATAGCACATCAGACAACTCTGTAATCATATACATAAAAATTACATTTTCAGAAAATGCTACTTTCTAAACAAATTCTTACTGAAAAAAAAAGTGGTGCACCTATAGGTGCATCCTGAGTTGTAAACATCATAATAATTGAACGTTTGTTTTTTCTGTGACAAGATCTTTTTTCCTCTTTAAGATTCATTCCAGATATTTTGCAAATGACATCAAAGGCAAAAGTATTGCATTACAGCTCACAAGTTCATTTGGTAGAGTATAAGGAAGCCTTTTGGTTTTAAAATAAACTATTGTTTCAGTACAGACACCATATACATATCTATAAACCATTTTCCAATCTAAGTTGTATAGGGAAAGACTAATCTTAATTCTATAGAAAAATATGAACTTTGCAGTCTAAAAGCAAGACCCTGCTAGTTTTCTCAGGAGGCAGCATTGAGGGTTGAATTTCCTTTTGGCAAGTTTTGTCTGAACAGTCACAGACACACAGGTACACTGTAAGTGGGCTCGTAGGTAGAATTCAGCCTATCCATGAATTTTTCTTCAGTGAATTTTTTTCAGAGAATTTAAGTCAACAAAGCCATCATAGAGCCACGTGTGTTCTAAACTTCTAATTATTAGAGCAATTCTGAGTTGCTTCAAAGAGAGTAGTCACACGTATGCAGTTAATCATGGGCATGACTGTGGGATAGAAGCAGAATAGAATTCTGAATGGCACATTATTTCAGAAAAGTGTTGATGGCTATAAATAGATTTGCAGTGAAATATATGGCCTGAGCCAAACACCTGAATTTTTATACACAGAAAATAGTTTTAGATGTGTTTTATGCAGTAAAATTCAATTTATTTCTTATATATATATATTAATTTTGAGTTAAGAAGTGATTTTGCACCTCCTAATCATCTTAAAAATAACACAGACTACACTAGTTGCTGCATTAAAAACAGCTGGCAAACACAAGTAAATTTTTACCTCCCTATTAGATTTCTTTTATAACAATGACATGATGTGTCTGTGGAAATCAAAGCAAAATCCTGTCTACTACCTTTGATTTTTTATTCATATATTTATTGCTTTGGAAATGCAGTAGATACCAAACTGCAGATTGCTACAGTTCTACACAGCACATGAACAATGCTGCTTCATTTTATCTTTTCAATAGAAAAAAGTGATTTAATAACATGAAAGCAAATGAACCCACATTAGTATAAACTGCAGCACAATGTAAAAGACATTCCCCTTTGAATATTAATGATGCAAGTCTAAAGAAATATATACTAAAGAAATTGATTCAGTGGTCATTCGTTTGTAACAAATACAGTTTCAGTTATAGTTCTAAAGTGTCATATCAATCAAAATTCACACAGTCTGCTTTTCAAGCAAATACTATTGAAAAATCTGAAATATTCTCATTTCCTTGTTATGAAATGATTGTAATATGATTGCACATATCATTTCAATAAACACTGTATTCCAGGAACAACTTCCAGTCAGATTTGGAGCTACCAGACCAACAGGTTTTTTCCAATTACTTTCCAGCTTGCACTTTTGGGCAATCAGTAATGCTTGAGATCAATAGCCCATGCACAACCATGGGGCAGACAGCCCAAGATGGTATGATGCTGCCTGAATGGAGAAGCATGGTCTGGGCAACTGGGACAGAGCCAGAGGCCAGAATTCCATTGCTGTGGTTAAATGATTAATAAATGATCTTTGGTATGGTATTTTAATGCTCACACACTCTCCTGAGCTTATAGGGCACAAAATGTTTGGTTGTCAAGTAAATACAAGCATGAGTCTTTACTGAGTCTTCTAACCACTAACTAAAAAAAAAATGCAAACTGCTGGACATGCACTTTCAGTTGCTTGCTTTAAGCAGATTATGGCCACTACCTATAGTTTCAAGTCTCTCTAATTCTCTTAAGACTGGATTTCATGAGTATTATATAAATGCCCTACTGAAATCAGGCATTCAATCAAATGAATAAACACATATTTTCTCAAACAATGTGGGATGGCATATATTTTTCTCCCTCTTCAGCAGGAGTGTTAAACAACAGTGGAGTTCATTGTTCTTAAATAATTTCTGTAGTAGGGTGATAAGTAGTCCAGATGCACTGTACTTTCTATTGTCTTCCATTTAAAAATTATAAAGCATATTAAAAACATTGAGGAGAAAAAAAAATCTTCCAATTCTGCAGTTAGTAGTGTTAGTACATGACTGAGTTAGTGCCAAACTCCAAATTTACAGTCTTGAGTCCTAACACAATTTTTAAAGAAACCCCAAACAGAATCCCCAGTGAAACACACATCCTTCCTAACATGATACCACACTGGAGGTCCATGGGGCTCTGCACAGGTATCCTCTTATTTATTAGTGAAGAAAGTTTTTCCTTCTCTATGTACAGCAGTTCCAGAGAAACTGAGGTCTCAATTTTTTCTGGTTCATAGAAAAGGATTTACATTACTATTTTGCCTGACTTTTCACAAGGAAAAAGAGGATCACTTTTCCATTTTCTACCATGGTTGGAAAGGTTTAATATTTATGCCTGTATTGACCATTTCCGACTAGTTGCTAAGCAACACTCCTCCCTCTCCAGTATCATGTAAGGAAAAGGACAGAAGGAAGCAGAAAATGAGAAATGTTGGGGAAAACAGATTCATCCAGTCTAAGTGAAATTCAGTGGGTCATAGGTACTATTTGTTAGCTAAGTAAAAGGGCACATAATTCCTGCAGGACACACTAAGAGATCAGTTTATGACATCACGCTAGCCATGCACCATGTTTCTAGTGAGAAAGACCAAACAAATCACCTGATACTCATCTTCTCTGGATCCTAACAGTGGCACCACTTGAGCCTCACTTTAAATTTGCTTCATAAAATAACAGGTAACTTTCTAAAACTAAGCTTGTAAAATCGCAAATTTTTATTTTTTCTTCAGATAGGCAATGTTTTGCCTTAGAGCTTGAAAAGAAGTTTAGAAGGGTGTGTACAAGCAATCATCTGCTCTCCAGACTATCTCATTTCTCCTAGTCCATTAGATTCTGAAGGTATTGAGTGTACTACTTCTGCAATAATGAGGAACTTTCTGGAAGGAGTAATACAACTGAATGAATATGGGGAAGAATGCAGTAGGATCAGGCATGAAGAATCAGTGGTTGATGTTGTGTTGTCTTCACTGTATTTAATTTCAGCCCAAAGCTAGTCATACATCATCAGAGCACTTGTGGAGCAAAAAGTAACATCAGTAAAAATGCAAACTTAGATACTTAAAGGAAGAGCCTTGGGTAACCTGAACAAATACCAAAAGGATTCTGAATCTTCCACCTTTAAAATACCATCCCATTTCAATTACTATTGCATCATGCTTCATTTATGATCATCTGTTTGAAACAGTTATCCAAAGTGTGATCACAGACCCAGAGATACAGGTTTTTCAAGAGCAGTGAATGTCAAGTCAGGTAATTCAAACTCAACTCATTCCTTCAGTCTGCCCTGTTGCCCCACTTACACTGACAGCATGTAATCATGGGACTGCCTGTAATTATTTCCAAGTACACATCATCCAAGATGCTGAAGATGTTTGACATTTCTTTCTTATTCATGATTGGCCTCATTTCCTTATTTTCTTATGCAAGCATGCTGACAACCATTCTTGCATACGTCTTTGGAACCACAGTTTTGGGGCAAATGCACAAACTTTAACCACATCACAAAATTACCTTACATTCCTAGAAACCATGATGATGAGAGGCTAAACTAGAGAAAGCAAAACACTACTGAATCTCTCCCTAACAGGCAGAAACACATTACACTGGCAGTAGCTGAACAATCAGCATGCAGGAAGCTCCAGACTGGAAGAGAACATGACAGGACTTGCTCAAGAGATAGAACTAAAAAGCATGTAATAAACATGGGAGAAAGCTGAAAGCACCATAGGTGACACAGAGATGGGAGCTGAGCTCTACTGCATCAACTCCCTAGAATACATCTGCAGGAAACAAGACTTTTTTACCTTCACTACTAATGAAACAATTTACCATCCCACCTGTAAAATATCCCTGCTATAATCTGGATTACTATGTTGAAGAAAAAAACTGTCCTTGCAGGCTTTTCAAAATGAGAACAAAACACTACGGGTAAACCTAATTGTATTTGAGTGTATCCAAGAATCCGCACTAATCTGAAGGAATAAATCATCATCAATTTTCAAATAATTGCAGAAAACAACTGATTTTGGAAGTAAGCACTAAAAAAAGAAAGTCTGAAATAATTAAAATGCAGAAAGAAACCTCTTTTCCTGTGTTTAGTCCAGCAAATTACTTGTTCTCTATCCTATTTTTTTTACTCATTGTAATTTTTAATCTTCACAAATTCTTTTGGAAAAAGTCAGCTAAAAAATCATTCAGTGGCCACTAGAGAGTTAACTAATATTTCTCAGAGTTGGCAAACGTTCAGTCAAAAACCTGGCCAACTGCCTGTTGTTTACTGAAGCTAGGGAAGAAGCATCTGCAACATTACGAAAAGCATATTGTAAAAGGCAACACATGCAAATTAAACCTCTTGAGCTATGAGTAAATTGCTAGGA
This sequence comes from Empidonax traillii, assembly GCF_003031625.1. Lineage (NCBI taxonomy): Eukaryota > Metazoa > Chordata > Aves > Passeriformes > Tyrannidae > Empidonax > Empidonax traillii. Next base: position 665,242 of record NW_020955264.1, read on the forward strand.
AAATTTATAACTCATTTAATAAAACTTGAAATAAATACATCGCCTTGGTTCTCAGGGAAAACAAAATATTTCCCATGATTCCATGTTCAAAAAATGATCATCAAAACAGATTTCTACAATTTCAATACAAAATTAAATAGAAATGTAAACCAAATCTCCTTTGCCCCAAACCCTTCTGCTTATGTCTTTAAACAACTTGGTCAGAATTTTTTGTGCCAAAGAACTTTCAATGATTCATGTGTCTTAGATTCACCTTTTGTATTCGCTCACTTAGTATTCATTTGTTTCAGCTGTATTTGTGTCATTAGCAATGTTAGTATTACTTTACTTTGATTACTTGGTTATGAAGTAAAATGCCACCTTGCAATTTCAAAAAAAAAAAAAAACAACTAGAGTTGATTATGAAAATGACAAGGTCCTTTGAAGAGGGTTTTTTTTTTTTTTTTTTTTTTTTTTTTTTTTTTTTTTTTTTTTTTTTTTTTTTTTTTTTTTTTTTTGGCATTTCTGCAATCAGTATCAAGCAACCAAGTTAAGAACCTAAGACCAGTAAGATTTCACTGCAGCCACACATCTCTTAGCCTGGAATACACACAATTCAGTCCACAGTGTTGTAGCCCAGCCCAATCCAGATGGGATGCACATCTGCTACTAAAAGTAAAATATACTTTTATATTGTCTTGCAGATAAACTTATTATCCAGCCTCACAACATGAGTTTCATAAACTCATGCCATTTTCAGCCAGAATAGGAACTGAAACTAGAGAAAGCTGGAAGAAAATTATGCCATAAGGAGACAAAGTACCGGCTAAAACCCACTACCATTGCAGCAACAGCAGGGAATCTATGCCCCTTGTTGAAGCTGTGCACAATGCTCATTTCAAACAAATGGTGAAGACAAGGTTTTAAAGTTATTTTTGGTTAGCACTAGACTACACTTTTAAGACCTATTCTGAACCTCTACTCCTTCACTTAGCAGCATTCTTCAAAAAAATTTACTGGAATCTGCTGGCTTCTCTACAGCATCTTCACCTCTCATCCCTAAAGGAGTAGGTAAATATCTCTGAGTCCTCTGAAAATCCTAGACCATAACTGTTACCAGCTATCATCTAGAAGGTGCCTCCCTTCACAGCACTAGTCTCCACAGGACGCACATTTAATAATTACTGCACACTGGTGGGCAACATGACAGCTCTCCTGATACATGACCCAGATATAAAAAGGTCTGCCAGTATACCTGGCAAAATATCACCCTGAGAATCAACTTCCTTCTGGACATGCAGCTTGTATCAGTAAGAGATCTTTTGCAGGTACACCTTTTATCAGTTCCTTCCTCAGAATAAGTTATATGCTGAACAAAAGCTTTTCTTTTTTTCCCTATGGTATGACCATAGGGAAAATAATTTTATTTTATTCATTTTAAACAATTTGCCTACATAAGTCTGCCACTTAATTTAAAAAATAAACAACTGAACTTGAATGCAAGTGATCATCATACATAGCAAAAATAACATTTTTAACTCAGATGTAAAAAAAAAAAAAAAAAAAGAAATGTAGAAGATAGATATTGTATATATATGCCTGTAAGCAAACAAGGCCTTAGCCCTAGTAATAATGGAGTGCAAGTGATGTTTATTTAGCCTCAAATATTGCTGTTTAGGAGGCACACACAACAGCTACTGGAATATACTGATTTTCAAAGTCCAACAGGTGATTACATCATACAAATGGAAAAATCGAATGGCCATTGTACAACACTCAAACTCATAGAGTTTCTTTTTCCTAAAATAATTTATATAAATTTCATGTATAGGACTGACTGGGAAAAAAATGCCTTTTTTGGTGTTTTCTATCCTATTCTGTATAGAAATTTTGATGACATGAAAGTCAAAAAGCTATTTCTCCTTCCCCAAATATGTGTTTTATTTACTTAAACTAAAACTGATGTGTTTTACTTTCCAAAAACAGATGAAGCTCTTTCAAGGAAAATGTGATGCAATTTCTTTTTGCTATTTCTCTCAGCTCCTTACTTGTCATTTAAGCCCTGGAATTTGATTGGAAATTAGTAATTTAAAAGGAAATTTGAAAAGCAGTAAAACATTGGCAAAATATCATAAATACTGAAGGAAGGTTAAATGTACAAACAACTTTAAATACATAAGTTTATGATAAAAAAAATTATAAATATCTCTATAGGTATATCTATGCCATTCTGTAAAATGCAAAAAAAATAATAAAAAAAAAAAAAGACCTGAAGGTAAACAGGTGTTTTTCTAACTTCTTATTGTACTTACAAAAATAAAAGCATGAAATGATTGTTTTAGACATAATGTTCAATGCCCTTTTTACAATTCTCATATATTTTGCCATCAATCATGATCATCAAGATATGGTGACTAGTGACTGACAACAGAAAGAGAAATTTAGAGGTGTGAGTGAAATGACAGAGCTGTCATGGCTGCCTCAAAAATTACTCTTCTGAAAGGAGAGATAAAATTTTTGAAGAAAAAAAAAAAAAAAAAAGCAGACAGCACTGATGTCCCTGTCAGCATGTGAGGCAGGGGTTACCAAAAGCTTAACAAGAAAGAAAAAGTTGTCCTAAACTTTGCCTTCCACTCATAGCAAAACTTCACAATATTTTTTATAAAGTTTTTTTCATCTCTTCTTGAAACTATCATAATAACTGAGGCTGCACTGATACATCTGTGACATGATCCTGAAAAAAAATTACAACTCACATTGACATTACAAATGCTGATCACCTCAGTGAATTAGGAATTGTATACATGAGCTCCTACATCAAATCTAACAAATTAACCTTTAATAGACACATAGTCATCCTACAATACGAAAATAATGATTGAATCCTGAATAAGACTTATACATATAACTATTTTCCTTTTTGAAATAATAAACATCCATTACCATCCAAAATTTGCCTTTCTGCATAATTGTAATTTCTTCAAATGTCACTTAAAACATCAAACCAAACAAACACCAAAGGTTCTTTAAAAACAAAGATGTAGTATACAATGAGCACGTGTGTCATGAAACCCTTCTTCTCCACCACATTTTCAAAATTTTAACCAACAATTTAATTAAAGAATAATTGCAAAATAAATTTATTAACATTGTTCTAATGTGCAGAAAAGCATATTAGATTTGCTTCGATGTCGTAGCCAAACTTCAATTTCTTGGGCCACTGTCCACTTCTCACTTCAAGTAGGAAGTGATTATCAAACTTTGAATTTGGCTAAGAATCAGAAATTGTATAAGTGCTTTTTCAGAGAATTAACACAAGAATTGGTACATTCTACTACTTTGTTACAAAGTACAAGAAGGGACCTTTATCTAGTCAGAGCTTCAGTACAATATGGTACTGACACAATGGTGAGGCTCCCTACCTGCACACTGGTATGCTGTCTCAAAAGCAAACAGATCATCATCTACTGCATGTCAGGACCACTTACTGAAGTGTCCCACTTTTTCCACAGTTCCAATGTCCAAATAATAACCAGGAAGTTCACAAAAATGTCTTAAGGTTACAGCAGAGGAGACTGGATTGTAATTGTAGTCTTTTATGTTAAGACAATTCACCTTTTAGTACTTCATTTTCCTCTTTTTTAAATGGGCACGGACTTCCTTGCCAAGCAAATTGAGATTTGCTGACAACAGAAACGTGCTGCACAACAAGCATGTATTCTTTTTTCCTGAGGTTGGCAATTGCACTCATTGCTGATTTGTTTACTCTGGCATTTTAGTGCCCCACAAGGAACATGGACTTTGGACACCACCCACTTGTCAAACACATCCTGCATATGATCTCTCTAATTGCAGGAAAGGAACTGAGAACCAGATGTGAAAATGTGTCTGATATCAAGTTATAAAAATTGAGCACAGTAAATCGAAGGCAAGTTCCAATTTAAGCAGTTTCCATAGGGTCTGGGATAGACACAGATGCCAGCCTAGGAAACTACTTCACAGCATGTAAAATGCTCTTTTAGTAAGAACCACAAACTTCTACTAGATTGTTGATTGATGGAATGCTTGGAGTAGAAATACACAGCATGAAATTCCAATTCCAGTGAGGAAAGGGAAGTTCTTGATGCGACTGGTGAAAGAGTGATAAAAGCTTCACTCAAAACCTCCGTTTTAGTATCAGATTGTGGGAAACTTCCACTTAAACAGCCCAACAAAGCCCATTAGCCATCAATCTACAAGCACTAAATAAAACTTTAACACCTCTAACAAGACTACAATGTAATCACCTAACCAGTGCTGTTAGAATTACCCCGACTGTTGATGAAGATCAGAGGAAATTTGTAGATAGGAGAAACTTCCTTTTAAGTGGCTCAAAACAGCTCGACAATGAGACCACACCCTGTTTCACTTCCACTCTTACCTTGACACACAGCTGCCAATGGCATACACTGGAAGAAAAAAATCCTACCTTACTAAAGAGAAAAAAACCACCAAAAACAGGGGGAGAGAAAGTAAACAGTTTTGTCCAGCTTTCAACGACTAGGACAAAGCTTTCCTAGCATCCGTGCCACTGGCAAGTTTTCACAACTAGGTTATCTTTCTAGATTCTTAAAAATGACTGAAATATTGCAGCAGAACATCATAGGAGTACAGTTAAAATTAGGAACTCCTTCCAGTATGAAGATAACTGTTTTCTACTCCCTGGTTGGACAAACAACATACTGGGATAAAAAGGAAAGCTAGTATCCTAAGGGAAGAAAGAACTTTCAAATCTGACTCGGGGTTTCCTTGGTGGTTGGTTTTGTAAGAGAGAGAAAAAGAAGAAGGGTTTGGGGTTTTGAGACAGGGAGATACGGAGGACTACATTTAACTCTTTCTGAAAGATGAACAATTTTTAGTCTTCACTGTATAAGATGTTCACAGTTCATGATGAAAGAAGTTTATTCTGGACCTAGTAGAAACTGATACATGCCAAACTGAAAGCACCTTGACTAAAATGCAGGATAAAATTAAGATAGTAATTCTAGCACACACAAACATAGAGTGAGCTATGGGAGCTTGATAGCCACCTCAGTTACCATTCAGCTGTCTGCTTCTGCCTTTTGTCAAAGCTTTTCCTTCTGGCTGGGATGGATAGCAAAGCTTATCTCAGCATCCTCCATTCATTGTTTAACATCTTAGAAGAAACACATTTGTTATGTAGTTAATATTGACATTCTGGAGTGTGTGCTTCACTTGGTAAGACAGATCCCAAATTTCCTATTCTGTTAGACCTTCTATGGTGTTTGGGGACTAAATCAAATCCATTGATTGTCATGCATCCATTGGAGCCATCCTAAGTGATATTATCATCTGAATTTAGGCAGAGATTAACTTGGAAGAATAATTGTACCCCCCCAAAAAAGACAAAAAGATATATAGGTGATAACTGGATTTCCAGCTTCAATGAAGATATTATAGAGGTCAAAATATCAGATCAGATATAACTGATGCTTTTGCTGGGTTATTACACCAGTCAAGAGTTCATTCATACCTTCATTCTCAAAGATAACTAAGTAATTATCACACTGTTTATTGCAAAGTACTCTCGGACAAGACTCTAAAAATGAATGTTTAATTTATTTAGACTTCAAAGAGTTGATCTCACTTAAACGAATCACCTATTCCCTGTTTTCAGACTGTGTTAATTGCAAAGATGTTAATGGTTGCTCATCAAGAAACAGAGTAACATGGCCAACTCAATATATAGCCAATGGAAACATCTTTAACAAGTGGGGTTCTAGCACCAGTTGTGGAAAAATACCCTCACAATTACACCCCCGCCTTCCCTTCTTTTAGGAATATGAAACAAGGATTTATTTATCACATATACATCTGTAGCATCTTTAATCCTAAGCGGGAACACAACCTAAATTTACTTTTCTAACATAGCATTATTCAGATAAACTATTCGATATTGTGCTCTGTCCTTGGAAAAGCCTTTGAGTAGATTCTCTCCCATACACACATTGCATGCTATTACACAATTAAAAAGAATGCCAGTTTTCTTTGTAGTTGCAGATCTCGTTGGCTGCAAGGTGATGCAGAGGAAGGGACTGAAAACCAGACTGCTCTCTCTTAATCATTATTATGAATATTTAATAAATGAACCTGAGCCCATATTCTATACATTTTTATCCATCAAATCCATCTTTATTAGTACCTTTCACATTTTTTGAGAACTAATTTTCAAAGTTCAGAGGCTAACT